>NW_006284981.1:43745-45192 GCF_000327345.1 Myotis davidii
CTCTCCCCATTGACCCTACGTTGAGTGTGACAGGGGGCGGTTCTCCAACCCCCCAATCGGCCCTACCCTGAGCGTGACTGTGGGCGGCCTTGCATCCTCCCAATCTGCCCTGCTCTGTGCATGACAGGGGGCAGCGCCCCAACTCCCCAATCGGCCCTGCTCTGAGCCCGAACAGGGGCTGCTCCTAGGGATTGGGCCTGCCCTCTGCCACCCGGGAGCAGGCCTAAGCCAGCAGGTTGTTATCCCCCGAGGGGTCGCAGACTGCGAGAGTGCACAGGCCAGGCTGAGGGACCCCCACCCTCCGCCCCGAGTGCACAAATTTTTGTGCACTGGCACCTCTAGTACAATTAAGTAATAAATAATACCATAGTACAGTGTTTCATGTACTCATAACTGTAAAACTACTTTTGCCCACCCTTGTATGTGAGATTCATCTGTATTCATATATTTGAATGGAGTTCTTTATTTTTTTGTAATCCTCACTTGAGGATATGTTTTTATTGGCTTTAGAGAGAGGGTGAGGGAGAGAAAGACAGATAAACATTGAAGTGAGAAAGAAACATTGATCTGTTGCATCCATATGTGCCTCAACTAGTGACCAAACCCATAACCTAGGTATGTGCCCTGAGTAGAATTGAACCCTCAACCTTTCAGTGTATGGGATGATGCTCCAACTAACTGAGCCACACTGATCAGGGAAAGTTCTTTCAATTTTTTAAAACTGATAGATATATGCTATGCACTTTATTTTTTAGGGGGGGATATAAATGTTTTTTAAAAATGCAGTTTATTGTTGAGAGTATTACCCATGTCTGCCATTTCCCCCCCTTTGCCCTATCTCAAGCCTTCACCTATCTATTGTCTGGGTCAATGGGCTATGACTAATTTGTACTTCTAAAAAAAATCTTTACCTTTTTAACCCATACCCCCAACTCCCCTCACATCTGGCAACTGTCAAAATGTTATCTGTATCTATGAGTATTATGATTAATTATTAATTATTGATTAATATGTATTTACTAGAGGCCCGGTGCACAAAATTCATTCCCAGGGGTGGGGGTTGTCTTTCAGCCCAGCCCAACTTAAGCACTCCCCGGGGGATGAGGCCTAAGCTTGCAGTCAGACATCCTTCTGGTAGCCAGGGAGCCCTCGGGGGATGTCTGACTAAAGGCTTAGGCCCCCAAGGGATCGGGTCTAAACCATTAGTTGGGTATTCTTTTATCTGCCACAGAGGTGGGAGAGGCTCCTGCCACAACCTCTGCACTGGCCAGCCCTGAGCCAGCTTCTGGCTGAGTGGTGCTCCCCCTTTGGAAGCGCACTGACCACCAG
The DNA here is from genome assembly GCF_000327345.1 of Myotis davidii. Taxonomy (NCBI): domain Eukaryota; kingdom Metazoa; phylum Chordata; class Mammalia; order Chiroptera; family Vespertilionidae; genus Myotis; species Myotis davidii. Next base: position 45,075 of record NW_006284981.1, read on the forward strand.
GGGCAGCTCCTGCATTGAGCATCTATCCCCTTGATGGTCAGTGCATGTCATAATGACTAGTCATTCCTGGTCATTCCCCATTAGGGTCAATTTGCATATTACCCTTTTATTATATAAG
>NW_006284982.1:0-513 GCF_000327345.1 Myotis davidii
TTGCCCCCAATTGCCCTCCCCTGCCGGCCTGGTTCCCACACAACTGCCCTCCCCTGACTTTCAGGTCTCCTCCAGCTGCCCTCCCTTTCAGGCCTGGTACCTCCTAACTGCCCTCCCCTGCTGTCCATCTTGTGTCCACATGGGTGCAGCCATTTTGTGTGTTGGGGTGATGGTCAATTTACATATTACCCTTTTACTAGATAGGATTGACACATTCCCTTTGCTGTACAGTAGATGTCTGTTGCTTATATATTGTATAACTAGAATTCTGCACTTATTCATATTCTTCTATTTCAGCCGTCTCCTCAACTCACTAGCCTCTGGCAAACATCACTTTGTTCTTTGTAGCTCTGGGTGTGTTTTTGTTTTGTTTGCTTTGTGGTTTTAGATTGCACATGTGAGATAAGGTATTTGTCTTTCTAAGTCTTATTTCACTTAGCATAACCTCTACTCAGTCCATGGATGTTGCACTAAGTGGCAAAATTTTGTTCTTTTTTACATCTGAGTAATATT
>NW_006284983.1:0-1852 GCF_000327345.1 Myotis davidii
ATTGATGTTTCTATCTTTCTCTCTCCCTCTCTGTAATCAATAAAAAAAAATTAAAATTAAAAAAAAAGCAGCATCAGCACCCAGCCAGGAGGCAGGTTTCATGAGACACCAGATCTGCCAGCAACATCATCTTGGACTTCCCAGCCTCCAAAATTGGAGAAATAAATATTTATTGTTTAAGCCACTCCGTCTCTGGTATTCTCTATAGGCACCTGAGTAAACTAATACATATCATATATTGCATTTAAGGAAACTGTGAAGTTCCAGTTTGAAGAGAAAGTCCAAATAATAGATACATTTCAGTGACTTTATTATTTTTATTTGCTTTCAGTTTATTTACTCTTGATACAAAATTTTATTAGAGGTGTCACAGCAAAAAGTTGGGATCTATATCTTTATTTATTGTTCTTTAACCACCATTCTGGCCTCAACATTCCCACCACAGAATGTAAGTGACCTGGGGCTAGTCCTCCTGTGAGTTCTGTTTACCTAGGGAAGCATACTGCTGGCTTCACTGCAGCAAATTCATATAACACAGTGTGTTCCAAAATATTCAGAAGTGGTGCAATATGATTCAGCTATTTGACTTTGCAAGGACAGGATAAGCAAAAAACAACGACAAAACAATAAAACAAACAAACAAACAAAAAAGCTAAAAAATAAATAAATTACAGAGCACATTTCCTCTTCCATTCTCCTAAATCAGTATTTTAAAGTCACTGGGTAAAAGCATTTTCATTTTAAAATAGCAAATTTGTTTCAGATTTCACAGTTCACTACGATAGACAATAGAGAGGTGCGGCATAGCAACTAGGATGGAGTTAGTGACAACTTGAGAAGGAAAGATTGTTCACTTTCTCTTTAAAAATATATATATTTTTATTAATTTCGAGATGAAGGGAGGGAGAGAGAGATAGAAACATCAATGATAAGAGAGAATCACTGATTGGCTGCCTCCTGCACGCCCCACACTGAAGATCGAGCCTGCAACCCCAGTCATGTGCCCTGACCAGGAATCCAACCGCAATCTCCTGGTTCAGAAATCGATCATCAAGCACTGAGACACACTGGCCGGAGTCTCCTTTTTAAGAAAAGTGTTTTTCAGTCTGTGTGGAAAACATTTAGTCCCACCTGCCTTACCAGAATGATAAACTTTCCTAATCTGCCAAAAATTAGAAGGGATTGAGATTGCAGTTCATATGAAGAGTCACTCCAGTCAAGTAAAGATCACTGTCAGTCCTTTCCAGGAAAACCCTCCTTGGATGTAAGTGTCATGGCTCAACCTGTGCTGCTCATGAAGGGAGAAGACTCAGTCCCAATCAACCTCAGGGACAATGACAGGTGGCAGGACGCCAGCCTACCGCTACTTCTATATTCTGACACAGCACTCGTCCAGGGAATGTGGACACCATAACAGATGCTAGGATCAGATTTACGCAACCATGGATAATGAGAGAATTTTCTAAATGCAAAGTTTTATTCAAAGCATTTGACTCTTTTAATATTTCACACAAGAAGAAATTATTTTCAAATACAAGTCTGTCTTTGTTTAGAATATTTCTCAATCAGATCTGTGCCTTCTATGGCTAATAGCAAATCATTTTTCAGTCTTGACTTTCACTTTCACTGTTTGGCTGACCTCTGTCCACTCTGAAGCATGTAGCCTGCCACCAACAAAATGATTTATCTTGTGTATTGTAAACACATTCCTCAAAACCAGAAAGCATTAAGTGACTACATAAACCTGGCTCTCAAAAACCACACAGAGGCATTTGCCAAAGGAAACTCAACCATCAATTAAGAATCATACTCTGAACCACATGGATGAATTTCAAACATATATTTTCTCTCA
>NW_006284984.1:0-5974 GCF_000327345.1 Myotis davidii
AGGAATCTCCTTAGAAAATGTAAGAATAAAAGTAAATATAGGTGAGAACACTCTGTAAATGTGGTTACTCTATGAGAATTCTCTGTACCAAACACTGGAATTCTTCTGTGATGGAAATGGAACACTGGAATTACAAGCAAATAGAACCTTAAAACATCACGGGCAATGTAAATACACTGAAAACACGTTCAAACAGTTCTTACATAACCAGTTTAGTGTTTACATTTTATGTTCCCATCAATCTGTTGGCGTTTTTAAGAAATGTATTTAGAAAATGTAAAATTAAAAGTTTATAGAGCTCAGAAAACTCTCTAAACGGAGTTACTGTTCTAAGAATTCTCAATACTAAACCATGGAATTCTTCTGTGATGGAAATGGAACACTGGAATTACAAGCAAATAGAACCTTAATACAACAGGGGCAACATAAACACTCTGAAAACATGTTCAAACAGCTCTGAGATGATGAGGTTACTGTTTACATTTTCAGTTCCCATCAATATGTTGGCGTTTTTAAGAAATGTACGTAGAAAACGTAAGAATAAAAGTTAATAGAGCTCAGAACACTCTCTAACTGCAGTTCCTGTTCTAAGAATTCTTAATACTAAACCATGGAATTCTTCTGTGATGGAAATGGAACACTGGAATTACAAGCAAATAGAACCTTAATACAACAGGGGCAACATAAACACTCTGAAAACATGTTCAAACAGCTCTGAGATGATGAGGTTACTGTTTACATTTTCAGTTCCCATCAATCTGTTGGCGTTTTTAAGAAATGTACTTAGAAAACGTAAGAATAAAAGTTAATAGAGCTTAGAACACTCTCTAAATGCAGTTACTGTTCTAAGAATTCTCAATACTAAACCATGGAATTCTTCTGTGATGGAAATGGAACACTGGAATTACAAGCAAATAGAACCTTAATACAACAGGGGCAACATAAACACTCTGAAAACATGTTCAAACAGCTCTGAGATGATGAGGTTACTGTTTACATTTTCAGTTCCCATCAATCTGTTGGCGTTTTTAAGAAATGTACTTAGAAAACGTAAGAATAAAAGTTAATAGAGCTTAGAACACTCTCTAAATGCAGTTACTGTTCTAAGAATTCTCAATACTAAACCATGGAATTCTTCTGTGATGGAAATGGAACACTGGAATTACAAGCAAATAGAACCTTAATACAACAGGGGCAACATAAACACTCTGAAAACATGTTCAAACAGCTCTGAGATGATGAGGTTACTGTTTACATTTTCAGTTCCCATCAATCTGTTGGCGTTTTTAAGAAATGTACTTAGAAAACGTAAGAATAAAAGTTAATAGAGCTTAGAACACTCTCTAAATGCAGTTACTGTTCTAAGAATTCTCAATACTAAACCATGGAATTCTTCTGTGATGGAAATGGAACACTGGAATTACAAGCAAATAGAACCTTAATACAACAGGGGCAACATAAACACTCTGAAAACATGTTCAAACAGCTCTGAGATGATGAGGTTACTGTTTACATTTTCAGTTCCCATCAATCTGTTGGCGTTTTTAAGAAATGTACTTAGAAAACGTAAGAATAAAAGTTAATAGAGCTTAGAACACTCTCTAAATGCAGTTACTGTTCTAAGAATTCTCAATACTAAACCATGGAATTCTTCTGTGATGGAAATGGAACACTGGAATTACAAGCAAATAGAACCTTAATACAACAGGGGCAACATAAACACTCTGAAAACATGTTCAAACAGCTCTGAGATGATGAGGTTACTGTTTACATTTTCAGTTCCCATCAATCTGTTGGCGTTTTTAAGAAATGTACTTAGAAAACGTAAGAATAAAAGTTAATAGAGCTTAGAACACTCTCTAAATGCAGTTACTGTTCTAAGAATTCTCAATACTAAACCATGGAATTCTTCTGTGATGGAAATGGAACACTGGAATTACAAGCAAATAGAACCTTAATACAACAGGGGCAACATAAACACTCTGAAAACACGTTCAAACAGCTCTGAGATGATGAGGTTAACTGTTTACATTTTCAGTTCCCATTAATCTGATGGCGTTTTTAAGAAATGTACTTAGAACACGTAAGAATACAAGTTACTAGAGCTTAGAACACTCTCTAAATGCAGTTACTGTTCTAAGTATTCTCAATAATAAACAATGGAATTCTTCTGTGATGGAAATGGAACACTGGAATTACAAGCAAATAGAACCTTAATACAACAGGGGCAACATAAACACTCTGAAAACATGTTCAAACAGATCTGAAAAGACACGTTAACGGTTTACATTTTCAACGCTTATAAGTCTGTTGGCAACTTTCATGAATCTACTCTGAAAACACGTTCAAACAGATCTGAAAAGACACGTTAACGGTTTACATTTTCAACTCTTATAAGTCTGTTGGCAACTTTCATGAATGTACTTAGAGCACTGAAGAATGCAAGTTGCTAGAGACCAGAACACTCTGTAAATGTGGTTACTGTTGTAAGAATTCACAATAATAAACAATGGAATTGTTCTCTGACGGATATGGAACACTTGAATTACACGTAAATAGAACGTTATAGAAAACTGGCAACATAAATACACTGAAAACACGTTCAAATAGATCCGAAATGAAGAGTTTACGGTATACATTTTCAACTCCCATTAATCTGTTGGCAACTTTCATGAATCTACTTAGAACCCTTAAGAATACAAGTTAGTAGGGCTCAGAACACTCTGTAAATGTGGTTACTGTTCTGAGAATTCACAATAATAAACAACAGAATTGTTCTCTGTTCGATATGGAACACTTGAATTACACATAAATAGAACGTTATAAAAAACGGGCAATATAAATACACTGAAAATATGTTCAAACAGATATGAAATGACGGTTTAACGGTTTACATTTTCAACTCCCATTAATCTGATGGCAACTTTCAGGAATCTACTTTGAACACTTAAGAATACAAGTTACGGGAGCCCAAAACACTCTGTAAATCTGGTTACTGTTCTAAGAAATCACAATAATAAACAATAAAATTGTTCTCTGATGGATATGGATCACTTGAATTACACGTAAATAGAACATTATATAAAACGGGCAACACAAATACACTGAAAACACGTTCAAACACATCTGAAATGACGCGTTTATGGTTTACAGTTTCCAATCCCATAAGTCTGTTGGCAACTTTCAGGAATGTACTTAGAACACTGAAGAATACAAGTTACTAGATCCCAGAACACTCTGTAAATGTGGTTACTGTTCTGAGAATTCACAATAATAAACAATGGAATTGTTCTCTGATGGATATGGAACACTTGAATTACACGTTAATAAAATGTTATACAAAACGGGCAACATAAATAAACTGAAAACACGTTCAAATAGATCTGAAATGACGCGTTTACCGTTTACATTTTCAACTCACATTCATCTGTTGGCAACTTTCATGAATCTACTTAGAACGCTTAACAATACAAGATACTAGAGCTCAGAATACTCTGTGAATGTGTTTACTGTTTTAAGAATTCACAATAATAAACAACGAAATTGTTGTCTGATGGATATGGAACACTTGAATTACACATAAATAGAACGTTATAAAAAACCGGCAATATAAATACACTGAAAACATGTTCAAACAGATCTGAAATGATGAGTTTACGGTTTACATTTTCAACTCCCATTAATCTGTTGGCAACTTTCAGGAATCTACTTAGAACACTTAAGAATACATGTTACTAGAGCCCAGAACACTCTGTAAATGTTGTTACTGTCCCAAGAATTCACAATAATAAACAGTGGAATTTTTCTCTGATTGGTATGGAACACTTGAATTACACATAGAACGTTATACACAACGGGCAACATAAATACACTGAAAACACGTTCAAACAGATCTGAAATGACGAGTTTACGGTTTACGTTTTCAACTCCCATTAATCTGTGGGCAACTTTCAGGAATCTTCTTAGAACACTTAAGAATACATGTTACTAGAGCGCAGGACACTCTGTAAATGTGGTTATTGTTGTACGAATTCACAATAATAAACAATGGAATTGTTCTCTGCTGGATATGGAACACTTGAATTACACGTAAATAGAACGTTATACAAAACGGGCAATATAAATAAACTGAAAACACGTTCAAATAGATCTGAAATGATGAGTTTACGGTTTACATTTTCAACTCCCATTAATCTGTGGGCAACTTTCAGGAATCTTCTTAGAACACTTAAGAATACATGTTACTAGAGCGCAGGACACTCTGTAAATGTGGTTATTGTTGTACGAATTCACAATAATCAACAATGGAATTGTTCTCTGCTGGATATGGAACACTTGAATTACACGTAAATAGAACGTTATAAAAAACGGGCAATATAAATACACTGAAAACATGTTCAAACAGATCTGAAATGATGAGTTTACGGTTTACGTTTTCAACTCCCATTAATCTGTGGGCAACTTTCAGGAATCTTCTTAGAACACTTAAGAATACATGTTACTAGAGCGCAGGACACTCTGTAAATGTGGTTATTGTTGTACGAATTCACAATAATCAACAATGGAATTGTTCTCTGCTGGATATGGAACACTTGAATTACACGTAAATAGAACGTTATAAAAAACGGGCAATATAAATACACTGAAAACATGTTCAAACAGATCTGAAATGATGAGTTTACGGTTTACGTTTTCAACTCCCATTAATCTGTGGGCAACTTTCAGGAATCTTCTTAGAACACTTAAGAATACATGTTACTAGAGCGCAGGACACTCTGTAAATGTGGTTATTGTTGTACGAATTCACAATAATCAACAATGGAATTGTTCCCTGCTGGATATGGAACACTTGAATTACACGTAAATAGAACGTTATAAAAAACGGGCAATATAAATACACTGAAAACACGTTCAAACAAATCTGAAATGATGAGGTTACGATTTACGTTTTCAACTCCCATTAATCTGTTGGCAACTTTCAGGAATCTACTTAGAACACTTAAGAATACAAGTTACTAGAGCGCAGGACACTCTGTAAATGTGGTTATTGTTGTACGAATTCACAATAATCAACAATGGAATTGTTCTCTGATGGATATGGAACACATGAATTACACGTAAATAGAAACATGTACATGAAGTGTTTCTTACACGTTCTTAATCATTTCTGGGAACAATCATTGTGTATTTTAACAGTTTAAGCCCAATTAGGCAGTTTTCTTAGAAGTATATTCTGGAATCCTCATCATTTTAACTGATTCACACAGAAAACGTCAAAGCCAATTAGCCTTAATTGGAAACATAAACACTATACTCTTCATTCCAATACTTTATACACAAATTCCCAGTTCTGTAAACATGTATTCCTAATATTTGAAAGGACATTCCCGTGGAAATGCCACCTGAAGTACCCGAAATTGTCAACATTACCACTATTATCATCATATCACAGGTGTCCTCTGGAGACCTCAGTGATTGAATACGGCAGTAAGTCTATTAAGATCCATTGACGTGTACCTGAAATGTTTCTTACACGTTCTTAATTATTTCTAGGAAGTATCATTGTGTATTTTAAAAGTTTAAGCACAATTAGACAGTTTTCTTAGAAGTATATACTGGAATCGTCAGCCTTTTAAGTGAATCACACATAAAATGAGAAAGCCAATCAGCCTTCATTGGAAACATAACGACTATGCTCTTCATTCCAAAGGTTTATACAGAAATTCTGAGTTCTGGAAACCTGAATTCCAAATACTTGAGAGCACATTTCCGTGTAAATGCCAACTGAAGTAGCCGGAAGAGTCATTATAACGAGTATTTTCATCATTTCACAGCTTTCCACTGGAAACCTCCTTGCTTGAATATGGCAGTAAGTTTAGTCAGAATCTTTTGATGTGTACATGAACTGTTTCCTACACGTTCTTAATCATTTCGGGAAAGAATCATTGTGTATTTTAAAAGTTTAACCACAATT
>NW_006284985.1:0-298 GCF_000327345.1 Myotis davidii
AGGATATATTCACAAAAGTTGGATCTTTGGGTCAAATAGTAGTTCCATTTTTTTTTTTTTAATTTTTGAGGGTACTTCATACTGTTTTCCACAGTGGCTGCACCAGTCTGCTTTCCCATCAGCAGTGCACTAGTGTTCCCTTTTCTCTATACCATCACTGTTACTTGTTTGTTGATTCATTGATGATAGCCATCCTGGCAGGTGTGAGATAATACCTCATTTTAGTTTTAATTTGTATCTCTCTGATAATTAGTGATGAGCATTATTTTATTGTCTATTGGCCATCTGTATGTCCTCT
>NW_006284986.1:0-492 GCF_000327345.1 Myotis davidii
GCTGTGGATCAGGCCCAGAGAGAGGCCTGGAGACAGAAGCAGGGTCTGATCCTCAGCCTCCATGGCAGCCTTTGGTCAGCCCTTCTCTCTCTCTCTCTCTCTCTCTCTCTCTCTCTCTGCAAAGCCCTTTTTTCTTCAAGGGTAGACCTCCTTGGGGTCTTTGTCCTATACCTCAACGGCCAGAACTGGATCACATGGACAACCCTAATTGCAAGAGAAGCTGATAAATGGCATTTTTAAGCACTAGATCAGTGATGGTCAACCTATGACACGCGTGTCAGAGGTGACACGCGAACTCATTTTTTTGGTTGATTTTGCTTTGTTAAATGGCATTGAAATATATAAAATAAATATCAAAAATATAAGTCTTTGTTTTACTATGGTTGCAAATATCAAAAAATTTCTATATGTGACACGGCACCAGGGTTAAGTTAGGGTTTTTCGAAAGGGCCATAAATTTTTGGTGTAAGGTGTAAGAAAGTGGTTCAGTTT
>NW_006284987.1:0-229 GCF_000327345.1 Myotis davidii
CCCTGACCCTGACCCTGACCCTAACCCTAACCCGGCAACCGGTAAACTGGTAACCAGTCACCCAGTAAACTGGCAACCAGTCCCCCGGTGAACTGGTAACCGGCAAACCCAGTAATCTGGTAACCTGGTAACCGGTAACCGGTAACCTGGTAACCGGTAACCTGGTAATCAGTAACCTGGTAACCGGTAACCTGGTAACTGGTAACCTGGTAACTGGTAACCTGGAAAC
>NW_006284987.1:286-683 GCF_000327345.1 Myotis davidii
AAACCTGGAAACCTGGCAACCAGTCACCGAGAACCAGTGACCCGGTAAACTGGTAACCGGTAACCGGTAACCAGTAACCTGTAACCGGTAATCATTAACGGGTAACCTGGTAACCTGATAACTGGTAACCTGGTAACCGGTAACCTGGTGACCGGTAACCTGGTAACCAGTAACAGGTAACTGGCAACTTGGTAACCTGGTAACGGGTGAGCTGGCATGTAGTAACCATCAACATGTTAATCTGTAACCAGTAACTGCTAACCTGATAACTACTGAAAAGTAAGCAATGACCAGGAACAGGTCGACTGTCAAGCAGTACCTTGCAACCAGTACCATGGAAACAGGTAAACAAGCAATGGCAATTCCTCATTAGGTGCACGTGACCAGGTCATAGGTG
>NW_006284988.1:0-491 GCF_000327345.1 Myotis davidii
GAGACATATGAAAAAATGCTCAAAGTCACTGCTAATCAGAGAGATGTAAATCAAAACAACAATGAGATTTTACTTCACACCTGTCAGAATGGCTATCATCAGCAAATCAACAAACAACAAGTGTTGCCGAGGATGTGGAGAAAAGGGAACCCTAGTACATGGCTGGTGGGAATGCAGACTAGTGCAACCATTATGGAAAACAGTATGGAGTTTCCTCAAAAAATTAAAAATGGAACTCCCAATTGACCCAGTGATCCCACTTCTGAGAATATATCCTAAAACCCCCAAAACATCAAACAAAGAATATATGCACCCCTATGTTCATAGCAGTGTGCCCTGGTAAACAGCCCAAGGGCCCATCAGTAGATGAATGGATAAAACTGCTGTGGGACATTTACACTAGCAGATGAGTGGATTAGAAAACTGGTACATCTCCACAATGGAATACTATGTTGCAATAAAAAAGAAAAAACTCTTACCATTTGCAACAG
>NW_006284989.1:0-945 GCF_000327345.1 Myotis davidii
ACTGCCCCCTGCCAGCCTAATCACCCCCAATTTCCCTCCCCGCCGGTCTGTCACCCATTCGCCCCCGCCCCCACCAGCCTGGTCATCCCACGCAGCCTGCTTGTTCAGTTGTTTGGTCATCCCTCACTAACCCCCCTGCCAGCCTGGTTGTAGGCAGCCATCTTGTGAGGTGTGAGGGTTAATTTGCATACTACCCCTTTATTATATAGGACTAGAGGCCTGTTGCATGAAATGATTTGTGCAATAGGCTTTCCCCTTCCCCTGGCTGCCGACACCCCGGATCCAGCCCTTTGCTCCGGCCAGAGCCACCTTCAAGCCACCCTGGGTAGGGTAACACACGGGGCACCCTGGAAGGCCAGCAGATAACTTCTTCCCTGCCCGGCCACCCTGGATTGGGTTGCACACGGGATATCCGCTGCCCCAGATCGCAAATAGCAGGCCTGGATGGTGGCAGGGCAGGCGGGATGGCGCTGTCCCGCCCCACCGCCCCGGGTGGCAAATAGCAGGCCTGGATGGTGGTGGGGCAGGTGGGATGGCGCTGTCCTGCCCTGCCTGTAGTATGCAAATTAGCCGTCATATTTGTTGGCAAATTAGCCCATTTTTGTTAGTAGTTAATTTGCATATCACACTGATTAGCCAGTGGGAGGTGTAGCGAAGGTGTGGTCAATTACCATGTTTGTCTATTATTAGATAGGATTACAAAAATAAAAGAAAAAAATCACAGGCCCATCAGGAAACTCTATATACATAGGAAGCTTAAATCTGAATGTACTCACTGTTTTTTTAGAGTTAAAAGTCACAAAACATGAAATTCTACATTTTAACCATTTTTAAAGTATACAATTTAGTGGCTTTTAGTACATTCACCCCTCCTCCCAACCCCGGGCAGCCACTAATCTACTTCCTGTCTACAGAGCTGCCTATTCTATTTCATGTAAGTGGAAT
>NW_006284990.1:0-813 GCF_000327345.1 Myotis davidii
CACTTTGTAAATTTCCATCCATTCTGTTCTGGCGTATGTGTTTCTTTTGAAAAATCATTTGATAATCTAATGGGAAATCCCTTGTATGTATCCTTCAGTCTCCCTTGTAGCCTTTAAGTTTCTTTCTTTGGCCTGATCATTTGATACGGTGATTATGATGAGTCTTCCTGTTGGTCTTTTTGGGTTCACCTTGATTGGGACTCTCTGTGCTTGTGTGACATTTTTCTTCTCCACCTCATGGAAGTTTTCTGTTATTGTTTCTTCAAATAGGTTTTCTAAGTCTTGTTGCTCATTCTGTTTTTCTGGCACCCCTATTATTCGTATGTTGTTTCGTTTCATGTTGTCCAATTGCTCCCTTAGGCCAGCCGTGGGCAAACTACAGCTCTTGTGCCAGATTCGGCCCATTTGAAATGAATAAAACTAAAAAAAAAATAAAACTAATAAAACAAACAAAAAAACTCCGTACCCTTTTATGTAATGATGTTTAGTTTGAATGTATATTAGTTAACACAAACACTCTCTGTGCTTGTGTGACTTTTTTCTTCTCCACCTCAGGGAAGTTTTCTGACATTATTTCTTCAAATAGGCTTTCTAACCCTTGTTCCTCTTCCTGCTGTTCTGGCACCCTTTTATATATATGTTTCTTTGTTTCATGTTGTCCCATAGTTACCTTAGGCTCTCCTCTTGTCTTTTAATTTTTTTCTCCAATTGCAGTTTAGTTTGGGTATGTTTTGCTTCCCTGTCTTCTAATTCGCTAATTCGGTCCTCCACTTCTCCTAATCTACTGTTGAACCTTTCAATGGTGTTTTTTAT
>NW_006284991.1:0-1140 GCF_000327345.1 Myotis davidii
CTGGGTGGCAGTGTGTCTGGATTGACCTCTGAGCCTATCAGTCCTCTCTATCCTGTAGTTAGGGTTTATTTTCTCTATTGTACTTAAAACTGGTTTGGGAAAGTCCACTGCCCAGAGCTGGTTCTTTAATCGTTACTCCCCGTTCTGTTTCCCAGCTTCCACAAAAACAACTTTCCCCTGCAGTCTCTGTGAGTGTCCCCAACTGGGCAATCCCGTGCACTGGGTTTAATAATCAAAGGCAAAGATTTAAGAGGGAGGAGAGAAAAACTAGAGCCTGACAAGTTGTGCGAATTTGCAGCCCTCCACCTTCCAGCTCTGTGAGAAGTCTCCTCCACGTGCCCTCTCTCCTCGGCACCAAGCAGCCTGCATACTGGCAAAATCCAAGGTTGCCTTTTTGCATGCAGTCCAGCTATGGGCTTACTTTTAGCATTCCCTTCTGCCAGCAGCCCTGTGGGAGCCCTTCCATACTCGTGGATCACGCTGGCCCCAAAGGCCGTAGACTTTGTGGGGCACAGACCTCCCCGCGCACATTCCTCTCCCCAACCTGAATTGCAAACCACACCTTCAGGCAAAGCCTGACCATTCCATGAGAAGAAGCAGGGCTCCACATAGTCGTGCTGTCCCAGATCCGGTGTTTCCGGGTTAGCAGGCGATCTCTGGATGCTGGGTCTTTTGGTGTATACACTTCCAGTAACAGCCACTCAAGATGGCGCTGTCTCCGTGGCTGAGTGGGTGCTCTGGGAGAGATTCCAGCCACCATCTCCAACCGTCCCCTTTCTCTGAGAGTCCTCTGCCTTTCCAGGCTGCAAACTGTCTCCCAGCTGAATATCTTCTGCTTATTTGGGCTGAATATTACCTGCTTCAGCTGCTCACCCTTATCTGCTCTGGGACAAGGTACAGGACAGGTCCGTCTATACCTCCATTTTTGCTCCTCTGGAATCTTTTCTTATTCCATATAAATTTTTGGAGAGTTTTTTCTATGTCTGCAAAATATGTCATTGATATTTTAATGGGGACTGCATTGAATATATACATTGCTTTGGGTAGTATGGTCACTTTAATGATGTGGATACTATTGATCCATGAATGAGGCAGGGGGTCCCACGAGGGTGAGGCCAACAGAGTCCTAACGAAGCATGC
>NW_006284992.1:0-1204 GCF_000327345.1 Myotis davidii
TTCCCTCCATGGAGGGTCCCCTGCTCCACTGCCTTGTCTCCTGCATGAAGGGTCTCCACTTCCCCTGCCCTCCCTTCTTCATGCAGTGTCCCCTCTCCTCCCTGCCCAGCCCATCCTTAGAGGGTTCCCTGTATTCTTCCCCATAGCCCTGCCCCCTCCATGAAGGGTCCTCTATTCTCCCTTCCCTGTCCCCTATGCTCCCCCCTCCATGGAGGGTACCTTCTCCTCCTTGACCCATCTCCTCCACGGAGGTTCCCATCTCCTCCCTGCCCTTCCTCTCCCTGGAAGGATCCTTATCCTCCCTGATCTGTCCCCTTTATTGAGGGTCCCTTCTCCTCCATGGCATGTTCCCTCCATGGAGTGTCCCCTCTCCTCCCTGCCCTGTCCCCTCCATGGAGGGGTCCCCTCTCCTCCCTGTCTGGCCCATCACTGTAGGTTTCCCTTTCCCCGACTCTACCCTCTCCTCCCTGCCCTGTACCCTTCATGGAGGGATCCTTCTCCTCCCTGACCCATGCCCTCCGTGGAGGGTCCCTACTCCTCCCTACCTTTCCCCTCCATGGAGGGTTCCCATAACCCTACTGTCCCCCTGCATGGAGAGTACCCTCTCCTCCGTGACCCATCCCCTCCATGGAGGTTCCCATCTCCTCCCTGTCTTGTCCCCTCCAGGAAGGGTCCCCTCTCCTCCCTGCCTGTCCCCTCCATGGAGAGTTCCCATCACCCTACAGTCCCCCTTGCATGGAGGGTCCCAACTCCCCCCTTCCCTTCTATTCCATGGCGGTATCCTTCTCCTCCCTGACCCATCCCCTCTATTGAGGGTCCCTGCTCCTCCTTGCCTGTTCCCTCCTTGGAGGGACCCCTCTACTGCCTACGTGTCCCTGAAAGGAGGGTCCCCTCTTCTCCTTGCCCATCACCTCCATGGAGTTTCCCCTTGCATCCATGCCTGTCCCCTCCATGGAAGGTTCCCTGTCCCCACTGCCCTGAACCCTCCATGGAAGGTCCCTTCTTCTCCCTACCCTGCCCCCTCCATGGAGGGTCCCATCTCCTCCCTGCCCCCTCCCCTCCATGGACGGTCCGCTCTTCTCCCTACCTGTCCCCTCCATGGAAGGTTTCCTGTCCCCACTGCCCTGAACCCTCCATGGAGGATCCCATTTCGTCCCTGCTCTTTACCCTCCATGGAGGATCCCCACTCCTCCCTGCCTGACAC
>NW_006284993.1:0-305 GCF_000327345.1 Myotis davidii
AAAATATATATATATATATATTTTAAAAAAAGAGCCAGGACCTGCAGGAGGGGATTCATGTTATCACCCACCCGATCTCTGTTGAGCCCAGGGGTTGTAATGTTCAGCTCAAGGCCACTTGTGGGCACTTTGTCCATGACCAAGCATGCACATACCTCACCCAGAGTCCCGACACCACCCCAGGCCAATGCTCCTCAGTGAGGGGTGTGTAGAGTAAGGCACCTGGACATAGGTTGGAGGTGGGGTATGGGGAGGTAGGGGCTGAGGCTGTCAACAGCAGGATGCTGGGAATTTCAAGCACTGGG
>NW_006284994.1:0-601 GCF_000327345.1 Myotis davidii
AGAGAGAGGAACCAAATAAACAAAATCAGAAATAAAGCAGTTGAAATGACAACAGACTCCACAGAAATACAAATGGATTGTTAAAAAATACTATGGACAACTCTATTCTAACAAACTAGACAAGCTGGGGGAAATGGACATATTCCAGGAAAAATACAACCTTCCAAAACTCAATCAGGAAGATTCTAAAAATCTCAATAGGTTGATTACTAATGAAGAAATTGAAGCAGTCATCAAAAAGCTTCCAGCAAAAGAAAGCCTGGTGCCAGACAGCGTCAAAGGGGAGTTTTACCAAACATTCCAGGAAGAACTAAAACCTATCATTTTCAGACTATTCCGAAAAATTCAAAAGGAAGGGACACTTCCAAGCACATTCTATGAAGCCAGCTTCACCTTAATACCAAAACCAGATAAAGACAACACAATGAAAGTGAAATACAAGCCAATATCACTCATGAACATAGATGCCAAAATCCTTAACAAAACCCTAGCAAATCAGATCCAGCAGTACATCAGAAAGATCATACACCATGACCAAGTAGAATTTATCCCAGGGATTCAAGGATGGTACAATACCCAAAAATCAATAAACGTGATACAT
>NW_006284994.1:725-964 GCF_000327345.1 Myotis davidii
ATAAAACATTATAAAACCCATATATGACCTATGACAAACCCACAGCCAACATCATATTCAATGGGCAAAAACTAAAACCATTTCCCCTAAGATCAAGAACAAGACAGGGATGCCCACTCTCACTACTCCTGTTCGACATAGTATTGGAAGTACTAGCCATTGCAACCAGACATGAAAAAGAAATAAAAGGCATCCAAATAAGAAATGAAGAAGTAAAATTGTCCTTATTCACAGATGAC
>NW_006284995.1:0-996 GCF_000327345.1 Myotis davidii
GATATTGGCTGTGACTGGTGAAAGGACATCAAGAACAGCACCAGGGGAGGTGGCCTCTGGGAATCTGGGATCTGACTGTGTTTCTCAATAATTGAGGTTGAAAATAGAGTCATGGAGAGAGGACGCAGCCACACCTAGTCTCTCTGCTGTTTCTTGTTCTATCATAAGGCCTACATTTTTTCATTATCCCCAGTTTCAATTAATGTGCCCTCAAAATCTTCTGAACTCGTGTTGTGAAATCTTTTCTAACATGACATAAAAACTCAAACACTACTGACCAAGCTGAGGCAGACCAACTCTAGGAGTCTTGTGCCTTTGGTGAGGGAGTATGAATTGTGATTTCATGGCCACAGGGCCCTGACATTGACCTAAGAAAAGGATACTTTAAAGTCCCTCCACAAACCCAGTCTTTACTCTAAGCCTTTGCATATTCTAGAACATATGCCTAGGAGGACCTCTCATATCCCATTTCGCTGTTTGCCAAAAACAGGAACTACTCATATAATCAAACACAGGACTTAGAATTCCAGGATTGGTGTCTCTTCAAGATCCCCTCATCCAATGGCTGGGAGAGTGGCTGAACAGTCCCAGAAGCCATCAGAGTGGGAGGCCCTGAAATAAGCTCCACCAATGAGTACCTTAGAATGAATGAAGGGTCAGCCCATGTCTGCTGGTGTCTGTGTGATATAATATGGGTAATTTCAGGGTAATTGCCTGAAAAGAGGGGTGTTGTGTTGCTATATGCCAGGTCCAGAGCTTAGATGACATTTACCTACCCAGCTGCCTTTTGTTGTTGAGAGCTGACACACTGATCCATAGGAATGAGAAGCATACCAATACAGCCATGTTACCTGGGCTTGAAACTCTCCACTGGCGTGGGTAAAGCAGAAGGGTGAGAGAGAAATAGGTTATGGCGATGGTGAATAATTTTGGAAATGAAGGTGATTAGGAAACCATTCATGCTCACCAAGGCAAATCTGTGTTACCTTCGAATTT
>NW_006284996.1:0-215 GCF_000327345.1 Myotis davidii
AAACTATTTTTTGCAGTTTATTGTCTCCACATCAACTCTTATTGCTTCAGGTCCTCTAAAGATATTAGAGGAAAGATATCTCTTAACTCTATTTGAAAAATCATATATTATTCAATTTTGCAATTCTATAATAAAAATAGAACTCCTGTTTCCCCATATTATCTTCTCTCACTCTACCTTTATTATTTTATTATTTTCTGTTTTATTTATTTGGT
>NW_006284997.1:0-446 GCF_000327345.1 Myotis davidii
GTTTGGAGACATGCTGGTGTCTGGGATCAGGGCATCCTGGCCAAGAAGAGAGAATAGGGTCACTTTGATGGGGACGGGGGTGCAGATCCATTTCTGCCTTCAGTGGGTCCCCCAAAATCCCACAAGGTGTGGGAGGAAGCAGCCGGCTTTATGGACAGGATCTCTGACAGGAAACCTGATAACAGAGGTGAACCAGGAAACAGCCCCAAGCCCCTGAGGTGGGCCAAGGGCTGGGCCAGAGCCTGGAGGACTGGAGCCTGGAGGACCGGAGCCTGGAGGACCAGAGCCTGGAGGACCAGAGCCTGGAGGACCGGAGCCTGGAGGACCGGAGCCTGGAGGACCAGAGCCTGGAGGGCCAGGACAGGGCCAGGAAGGCTGATGGCAGGGTCGGCTCATCAGGGCCCTGTGTCCCAGTGGGAGGGGTGGCAGCTGGAGTCAGGAGGAGC
>NW_006284998.1:0-756 GCF_000327345.1 Myotis davidii
CCATGGTCCTGCCTGGCACTTTCACCTGCTGCCAGTGCTGACCCCAATCGCACCTGCTGATGGAACCAGAGCCACCACTCACATCCTCTGCCAGTGCCAGCCCCAGTTGCACCTGCTGCTGGCCCCAGCCCCAATCGCTCCCTGCCATCAGTGGGTGTGGGTGGGGCTGGCGCCATCAGCACGTGGGAGCGGTGGTGGCAGAAGCGGGGCTGCAGGTATATAGGGGACCCGGGGCCACAGCGGGAGGGGCTGGGGTGACACAGAGGATGGGCCAAGTCCTGTCCCTATGCCCACCGCAGCCTCATGGCCCACAGTTCCCTTCAAGGTGCATGAATTCATGCACTGCACCCCTAGCTTTTGATAAATCTCTGAGCAAAGTGGGAATAGAGGGAGCATATCTCAACATGATAAAGGCCATTATATGACAAACCTACAGCCAACATCATACTCAATGGTCAAAAACTATAAGCATTTCCTCTAAGAACAGGAACAACACAGGGATGTCTGCTTTCACCACTCTTATTCAGCATAGTACTGTAAGTCCTAGCCACAGCGATCAGACAAGAAGAAGAAATAACAGGCATCCAAATTGGAAAGGAGGAAGTAAAATTCTCATTATTCGCAGATGACATGCTATTGTATATAGAAAACCCCAAAGACTCCACCAAAAAACTACTATATTTAATAAATTAATTTGGGAATGTAACAGGATACAAAATTAAGAACCCAAAAATCGATGGCTTTTTTATACACCAA
>NW_006284999.1:0-1238 GCF_000327345.1 Myotis davidii
CAGGTCCAGTCCACTTCACCCTCCCTTTGCCAGCACACAATGTGTGTGGCCCCACAGGGAAATTTGTGCGCTGGCCCTTTAAGAGGATACCTGAATTTCTAGCTCTCTGTCCTGGCAGACAGTGCCCTGCTGCTATTCACATCCACAGGTTATATGGGTACCCTCCTCAGTTCTGGTGCTGTCTGCTAGAAGGCCAGCTTGGGGATTAGATCCAGAGTTCTCAGTGGAAGTCCTCCACAACTGAAATATCTCTCCGGGACTTTAGTTGCTGTCTGTGGGTATCAGGCCCGCCCCTTCAAGCCTCCTGTCCTCCTACTAGTGCTACGTGGTCTCCACTGTAGGTCCTCGGGTTTCAGGGTTCTCTCCTATGAGTTTTCCATTGATTATTCGGAAGATGTCCTGTATTTTAGTTGGAATATCAGTTTGTTCCTGGGAGCATGTTCCTGCAGCATCCACTTATTCTGCCACCATTCTTTTAAATATATTTTTATTTATCTCAGAGAAGAAAGGAGAGTGAGTGGCAGTTAGAAACATCAACGATGAGAGAGATTCATTGATCAGCTCCCTCCTGCATGCCCCAGACTGGAGATTGAGCCCACACCCAGGCAAGTGCCCTTGACCAGAATCGAAACTGGGGCCCTTCAGTCTGTAGGCTGGTGATCTGTCCACTGTTCTCAAAGGCTAGGGCTCTGCCACCTTTTTCAGTCTTCTTCAGAATCCCTCTGCATTGTAAACTCCCTGTAAACATTCTTGTCCAATATGCTCCTTTTCATGTGGCTTCAGGATGGAGTTGTGCATGAAGGCCCTAATGTCCCGAGTGCACATTCTGATCAATAGCATCGTCAGGAAATGTGCACTGAGGCATGCTCAGTAGGCATATAGTAACAGAAACTTGCCATGTCTCTTACTGTTTCTGTCTCTGTTTGGATCATGATGGAGCTCAACTAAGGCTCTTCTTTCAAGTAGGGCTTGGAAAGATACACTCTTCATTTCGACACGTGTTCTTCTGAGAAACTTTGGAAGTCGTGCCCTACTCTAAAATGTATTAGGCCATTCAGTTATAAGGTCAGATCTTTTTATAAGGACAAGGCATTTATTTTTATTGAATGAAAATTCTAAGAAACACGTAAATATATAAAGATGTAATTTGTACTTCCAACAATCATGTATGTATTGAAGAAATATGGAGACCAAATAACTGCATCTTAGTCAATAGGATTCAAGTACAGTAGGCCCTC
>NW_006284999.1:4101-4595 GCF_000327345.1 Myotis davidii
GAAAGGAGAAGCCTCAATATACGGCGCATCCCTGGGTCCTGGCTCACAGCTGTATCCTAGAGGGTAGAGGAGCAGGATCACTAGGAGCATGGGACAGTGCAGGAGAACGGTGTAAGCGGGGATGGTTCCCATAGAGAAGAACATTGAGGACAAGCTCGGGGCAGTGCGCCCCAGTCTGGCCCAGGACCCTGGAGATACCCTCTGTCTTATACAGGCACCATAGAAGTGGTACCTGGGAGTCCAAAGGAAGAGCTCCAAGGCAGAGGCACACATACACCAGGGGCTGATGCCCACAGGCAGGGCTGTGTTGCACAGGTTCATCTGGGATTAAGTAACACTGCCTGACAGACTGTCTCTATGACCAATTCCTCAATCAGAAGCAGGCTGTGTAGCCTCTCAAGCCCTCAGCACAAAACAATCTAGTGGGCATCAGGGTCTGTCAGGAAACAGAGTAGTGCTGTGCCCCTTTCTGCCTTTTATGGAAAAGGAATGGC
>NW_006284999.1:4779-5146 GCF_000327345.1 Myotis davidii
TGTAAGTGCACCTGCTCCACAAAGCGGTGGAGGGCAGGTGGGGAAATGGCCTGTCCCTGAAAACAGCTACAGGTGGGAGCAAGGGGCTGCGATTTCACTCCCTGGATCCACTTTGCTTCTGTAGGTGAGGGAAGTCAGGCATCCCTGGGGTTACTGCACCATTAGCCTGTACTTCCGCAGAAACCTTTACTTCTGCAAACATGTGATTGTGAAGGAGTATCTCATCACCCTCACAGGTAAGAGGAGGCTCCTTGCATGGGTTGCAGCTGGTGGTGGGCAGGGATGGAAAGCAATGTGCCCAGCTTCACAGATCCCTCTCCTGCAGGATACAGGGTGTCCCGTGCCACTCCCATTCAGTGGTCCCCGC
>NW_006284999.1:8857-9908 GCF_000327345.1 Myotis davidii
AGTTATTTTAATGTATGAATACAAATGGAATCAGGCTTTAAGCCTTCAAAGCACTTTGGAATTTAGAACAGCCTGCCCACCCCAGACATATAATGTCGGCAGAAATCAGGTCACTGTTGATAAGAAGCTAATACAATTGATGCAAACATTTCCAAAGCATTACAAAAGGTCTTGAAAATAAGGTATGTGGAGTCCCCTTACCCTCAAGTTGGTATACCTTTTTGAAAAAGTATTTGTATTGATTTCATAGAGCAAGGGAGAGGGAGATATAAACAAAAACATGGATGATGAGAGAGTATCACGGATCGGCTGCCACCTCCTTGTCCCCCACTGGGGACTTAGCAAGAGTCTTGGGCTTGTTCTTTGACCAGGAATAGGACAGTGACCTCCAGGCTCACAATTGGATGGCCAACCATCATAGAGACACAGCATGTGAGCTAGGTATTTAGTTCTTGAAGACAGGAACTGATATGAGTTAGAACATTGGGTGTACCATAACTAATTGACCTTTCCGCCCTTAACTGACTTTTCTCTGGTTAATTATTTTTGAATCGTGCAACAAGACTGATTTTTGTAAAAGATATATATCCTGAATTATTTTAGAGTAGTCGATAAGAGTTCCTTTCATTGAGTCTTTAATGAACTAGTGAAGGAAATAGTCTTATTTCTCTTTAATCTTAAAGTCTAGTCAATGTAAGTGTGTCCCATATCCTTTAAAGTTGTCGGTGCTCGTTGCACAAGTATTCCTTAATATTACCCTACTAGTCACACCATTTGGGCATCGTTCGGGGTACATGTTTTCTTTGGTTCTGTTATATTTTCAGTTATTTCCAACATATTATACCATTATTTTAAGCTACGTTCTTTTGGATTTATTAAGAATCACTCCCACCTGGGACAAGGTAACATATGCAGATTTCTACATCAATAACCAAGTTTGTGCTTTGGCTACCTTTTTGATCTTATATTTAAGTTAATTTGTGTGTATACTCTTTATGCCCTATATTAAGTTGTAGAGCTTCAAGGACTTTTAGTGCATAACACACTTATA
>NW_006285000.1:0-685 GCF_000327345.1 Myotis davidii
GGAAACCCTGACAAAAGGACTGGCTGACTCCCCAGGAGCCCCGGAAGGGGTCAGAGGGAGGATAGGTGGCTCCAGCTGAGTGGACGCACATCCTCTGTGGGTCTAGCCGGGATGTGGGTGCAGAGGGGAGGAGACCGGGCTGATCCCCACAGAAACCCCAGGCCTTGCTTCCCCCTGCGTGTGCCCGCAGAACTCTGATCAATAGAGAAATCTTCAGGAAAAACTTCTGTAACAAATGTGAGAACCAAACATACCTGTGCTACGAGGTAGAGGTCAAGGAAGGCGATGACTGGGTCGCAGTGGAGGGGCTCCATGGCTATCGGTGCAAACAGGTGAGTGAGCACAGCAGGCAGGGCCCCGGGACACTCGGGGAGGAGGTCCCACGCCCGTGGGGTGTCCTCTGAGCAATGTCCCTTGGCCCCCAGCTGCTGTGGTGTTGCCCAGAGGCAGGGAGGATGGACTCTGCTGTGATTGGCAGCTTGGAGCCCCACATCAGAAAGCAGTCACAGTGTCCCAGGGCCTGGGCCCACCAGCCCAGGGTCAGCCCAGCCTCCAGGCTTAGCCTGTCCCTACTGCTGTGCCTCTGAGGAGGGGTCAGGCCACAGGGAAAGGCACCCGGACAAAGGGGTTGTTCTCTCCTCACCCCCGCCCGGGCCGCCTGTGGCCAGAGAGCCAGAGCTCCCCC
>NW_006285001.1:0-470 GCF_000327345.1 Myotis davidii
CCCTCCCCTGCCGGCCTGATCACCCCTAACTGAGCACCAGGGGGCAAACAGCCGACCGGTCGACCAGCCCTATGACCTACAAATCGCCCGAGGCTCCCAGATACAAGAGGGCACAGGCTGGGCTGACGGATCCCCCACTTTGTGCACGAATTTTGTGCACCGGGCCTCTAGTGTTTAATACATTTTCATTGATTTCAGAGAGGAAGGGAGAGGGAGAGAGAGAGAAACATCCATGATGAGAGAGAATCACGGATCAGCTGCCTCCTGCACGCCCCTACTGGGGATCGTGCCCACAACCCGGGCCTGTGCCCTTGACCGGGAATCGAACCCGGGACCCCCTGGTTCCTGGGTGGATGCCCAACCACTGAGCCACACTTGCCGGGCCTGGTTTGGATCTCACTCTCTTGTTCATATTGGACCCACGGCGGCCCCTCCAGGTCTCAGGATGACTAGAAAGAGAGAGAGAAACA
>NW_006285001.1:2086-2655 GCF_000327345.1 Myotis davidii
CCAGCAGGGGATCAGTTAGGCGCCAGCAGTCCCCAACTGGAGAGGGTGCCGGCTGGTATGAGGGACCCTCGCCCCCGTGCCCGGGCCTCTAGTATATAAAGAAACGTGCTTACGAAGCCACTGGCCGCAGATCGGGTTTGGCACTCGGACTGAAAGTGCAACATGACCTCATCCATGGAACGCAGGCTTCGGCGTGTCCCCGGGAGAAGGGAAAAAAAGAGGGGGTGAGGGGGGCGTGGTCAAGTGCCCTTGAATTAGAAGCTGAGAGTCTGAGAGTCTCGTTTTAAAAGGAACCAGCCGTGGCCTCTCCCTCCTGCCCTGGGCAGGTCCCTCCAAGCAGATGGCTGTGGGTATGAGTCAGCTATTCTGTCTCCTCAGGGGACACCCCCTTCTCGTCTCCTCTCCCCAACCCGGCCCCGACCCCCCCGGGGCCCTGTTAGGTAAGCAATTCCACAGGTCAGGGCTGTGAAGTCAGGTGAACCCAGAAACGTGTTCGTAAATCAGCTTACACCCCAGAGCCCCTCCCCCCCCAATATACATGTTCTCTTTGTCAAGGTTGGAGGAACGCA
>NW_006285002.1:0-364 GCF_000327345.1 Myotis davidii
ACTAATTTGGAATTACATTTCCAGACTTGGACTTTGCAAACTTATTCTCTTGATCCGACCACAAAAGGCTCCCCTCGGAACCTGGGGGTCCTGAGGAGGCCATTTGCATAGAGTTTTGCTACTAAAAAGTATAAGACCTTCCCTCCAGAGACTCGGCTTTCTTTCCGTTCTTCTTAGTTTTACATTTTCTCTTGTGTGCTTGTTGCAGGAGCTCTTCTTACACCACAAAGACACCGTCGCGAGGAGGTAAGTTAATACTGATTCATTTGGAAATTTAAAAAAGCTTTCAATTTTTTAAAAATATATTTTTTATTGATCTGAGAGAGGATGGGAGAGGGAGTTATAGAAACATCATGAGGACAGA
>NW_006285003.1:0-277 GCF_000327345.1 Myotis davidii
ACCCTGAGACCAGGCCCATCGCAGAGCTCCCAAGTCAGGCCCCCAATACACTGGCCTCCATGCTTCAGCCTGGCCCCTCTGTCCCCAGTTATGTCCATATTTGCATCAGCACCAGACCTCTCTGGTTCACTCACTTAATTTCCTCTTACCGCCTCTCAAAGCCTCCCAGGAAGGATAAACAGAACCTGGAGCATGAGCTGCCTCCGGGCAGGGGAAGTGAGATGGCATGCCCTCTTTGGCATTTGTGTAGCTTTTGATATTTGAACAATGTCAAAAT
>NW_006285004.1:0-1716 GCF_000327345.1 Myotis davidii
ACACACACACACATCTCTGGATTTCAGTGAGGAAAGGAGAACGAAAAACATCCACACTCCACAGTGGGGATCGAGCCCGATACCTGAGCATGTGTCCTGACCGGGAATCAAACCTTGACCTCCTGGTTCATAGGTTGACTCTACCACTGAGCTTAGCATTTTGCTAACATAAAACTCACAGGCCCTCTGCTTCCTTTTGAGCACAGCTAACAGCCCCAGAAAGGAACAATAAAAAGGCAAACATGAAAAGTTCAATTAAGGCTCAAGACTGGATGCCCTCACCTCTCTGCCCTGCTCCCAGGCCTTGCTCATCAGACCCCATCCCCACCCCAGAATTTCAGAAGTAGGGGTCTTGGCTTCTTTCCCAGAAGGCCTCGGGGTCCCCTAAGCATTTTACTCTCTTCTCTATAAAATCCCAGGTGTCCTGTGGTGCCTGGCCCAGAGGGAGCACTCCACAGGTGAGCTGTCACTATGTGACGGCCCAGGCAGGCAGAGCCCCATCCGT
This sequence comes from Myotis davidii, assembly GCF_000327345.1. Taxonomy (NCBI): domain Eukaryota; kingdom Metazoa; phylum Chordata; class Mammalia; order Chiroptera; family Vespertilionidae; genus Myotis; species Myotis davidii. Next base: position 506 of record NW_006285004.1, read on the forward strand.
CCTCTCCTAGACAACCTCCATCCACTTCCTAAGTCAGTCCCTTCCCAGAAAAAATACAGCACCCCCTCACCCCAAAGGCTGACATGTTCCCAACAAAACGTGACTCCAGAACTTGGAGGATGGCAAACTAACAGCTCAATGTCAACCCGAGGGCATTAAACATTTATTACTGCAAAGATATAAGACGGCACCACATTTTTTTAAACAAACATGCTTTATTGATTTTTTGCAGAGAGAAAGGGAGAGGGAGAGAGTCACATGGATCAGCTGTCTCCTGCTACTAGGGAAGTGCCGACATCCAAGGTACATGCCCTTGACCGGAATCAAACCTGGGACTCCTCCATCTGTAGGCTGACACTCTATCCACTGAGCCAAACCGGTTAAGGCAAGAGCACCACATTTTTAACAAGGGAGAAGGGTCTGTAACTGGTCTCCTTTTATGGTGTCGCCACTGCAAAAATGATACCTGCAGAGGAGAACATGTTCAGTGTGAGGCTTGGCAGCTTGGAGAAATGTCCCTTCAGGTGAGTAAACAGCGTTTAGCCAAACCCTGGAATTCAGACCTTTTGATTGAAAGGCTCAGCTACGCCATGCGGAGTCCATGTGGTTCTTACTAAGCAAAACCACTTAAAGAACGGTGTCGCCACTGCAAAATTGATACCTGCAGAGGAGAACATGTTCAGTGTGAGGCTTGGCAGCTTGGAGAAATGTCCCTTCAGGTGAGTAAACAGCGTTTAGCCAAACCCTGGAATTCAGACCTTTTGATTGAAAGGCTCAGCTACGCCATGCGGAGTCCATGTGGTTCTTACTAAGCAAAACCACTTAAAGAACACCCCCTCCTCCTGTGGCCTTTTAACAAGCGGAAAGTGAATCAGCTGTGTCAACCACAGATTTTCAAAACCTGAGGCGTTGGGTGGGCCTGGCAATGAATTTAGGGACTCGGGTGCCCCACCTGCCAAGAGGGGACTTTCCCTAGAGTTCAGAACCTGGGGGGTTCTTCATACATTGCTTCTGGGAAGGGAAAATGTGGCAGCCACTTTGGAAAACAGTCTGGCCGTTCTTCTAAAGCAGTGGTTCTCAACCTTCTGGCCCTTTAAATACAGTTCTTCATGTTGTGACCCAACCCTAAGATTATTTTCGTTGCTATTTCATAACTTTAATGTTGCTACTCTTATGAATCATAATGTACATATTTGATATGCAGGATGGTC
>NW_006285004.1:5194-5929 GCF_000327345.1 Myotis davidii
CAACATGATCTCTTCCCAACCCAGCCAGGTATGTGTCCTGATGGATGGAGGGCGGCTGGTTACTATACCTGGGTACCCAGGTGCCCACCACGGACTGTACCAGAAAGACCACTGGGAGAGGGAGACGTCTGGTCTCCAACATTTGGATAAATCACTTACTGTTGCCTTCTTTGGTTTTACTTTTGATATTTTCCCATGCCACGGACATATTTTCAGTGGAAAAACAACACAGATAATTTTTTAAAAATGAATAAACCTTTCTCAGTGCTCTGTCCACCTGCCTTCCATCTCAGGGTCTTCCCAGTTTGGTTGTAGACTTAACCAAGCCCGGCAGCGTGATTTGCTGCCCAGGGACAATTGGCATTGTCAGAATATGTTCTTGATTGTCCCACCCAGGGAATGGGGTGGGTGGGTACAGGGCTACTGGCATCTCACTGGTAGAGGCCATGGATTTCCTAAACATACTGCAATGCAGAGGACAGACCCCCAGTAACAAGTGCTCCAGTCCCAGATTCCAGTAGAGCTGAGGTTGGGATACCCTGACCTAGAGCTTTCTATGAGCATTTACACACACATATATGACTGTATAAAAAGTTAGGCTTTTGCCTGTATGGTATGGCTCAATGGATCAGTGTTGACCCATGAATCAGGAGTCATGGTTCGATTCCTGGTCATGGCACAAGCCCGAGTTTCAGGCTCGACCCTCAGGATGGGGTGTGCCAATCAATGATTCGC
>NW_006285005.1:0-597 GCF_000327345.1 Myotis davidii
TTGACCAAAATCGAACCCAGGACCCTTTGGTCCTCAGGTTGACGCTCTAACCATTGAGCCAAACCGACCAGGGCTTAGCTGTTTTTTTGGGTTTTTTTTCCCAGAGAGCAAGGAAGAGGGAGGGGGAGCTAGAAACATCAATGATGAGAGAGAATCATTGATCGGCTGACTCACTCCAGCACCCTCCCACCTCCACTGGGGATTGAACCCACACCCCGGGCATGTGCCCTTGACCAGACTCGAACCCAGGACCCTTTAGTCCGCAGGCCAACACTCTATCCACTGGGCCAAACCAGATAGGGTTTTGCTGTTTTGTTTTTTTAGTTGTTTTTTTTGTTGTTTTTTTTTAAGGGAGCAGGAGAGAGAGAAACATTGATGGGTTACCTCCTGCACGCCCCCCACTGGGGATTGAGACCACAACCTGGGCATGTGCCCTGACCAGGAATCGAACAGGCACCCTCTTGGCGCATGCGTCGACGCTCAACCACTGAGCCACACCAGCTGGGCTGGAGTCTTAGGTCTTTATGCGTCGGATCACATCTTCGCAGATCTGACAACGTCTGTCTCATCTTGACAAAGTCTGGTGGTTCCAGAGCT
>NW_006285006.1:0-4030 GCF_000327345.1 Myotis davidii
TCTAAAATCAATAAAAACATACTTTTTTAAAAACTTCAAAGGCAAACAAATAAAACTCACTTCCAAATGGTTCGCTATGTACATTTCTGCTAAAGACACTACACTCTGAAAACTAGAAATTATTTCATAAAGGGAGGAAACACGACATCCCAGAAATGCCTTTTCCGGGCCTTGGTTGCAGCCTGAAGGAAGAGAGCTGGGCTCTGTGGTGGGCGCCTAGGGCACAGTCTTTGAAAGGCCTCTGACACCGCCCCTGCCCGCAGCTCTGCCCTAGACCTTTCTGCACATTGGGAGGTCTCCCATGTCCTCCACATAGGGTGACAAACATCACTTTTAGTAGTTTTAACACTTTTAATAAACACATTTGTAAACACTGTGGTGCCAAAACCACTTGAACTAATAAATAAGCAAATACTAAAGTACATTCTTCAGAAAGATGTTGCTAACATTTCATAGGTCCCTTCCATATATATTACGTACAGTGAAACCATGTGGAAGGCTGTGACCTTCCTGTCGCCTGCTACAACACGGATGGACATCATACTAAATGCAGGAAGCCAGCCAGAAGACACTTACTGTGTGACTACACGCACGGGAAGTGTCTAAAGCTGCCAACTCAGGGAAACACAAACTGACAAGCTGGCTGCCAGGAAATGGGCCGCTGGGGCTCAGGGAGGATCCAGGTTCACTTTGACAAGATGAAACAATCCTAGGGACCTGTTGCACAACACACAACTTTCAAGTGCTCAAGATGGTACAGTTTAAGTGCTACAGTGCTTCTCCACTCAGCAAACATTTAAAAACCCACTCATCTTGCTAAATTAATATAACTTCATCAGTATTGTAAAGTTAATTGATTCAGAAAAACCACAGGCTTCAGGAGGTTAAACTGAGCCAAGTATGAATTTGATATACTTTAGAACATTAAAATAGAAATCACTATGACAACAGCAGCAACCAAACAATAATGCAAGCAAAACAATTGCAGGTTATTAAATCACTCCCACTTCTATGTAAAAACTACGGGGTTGTGCCTCAGTGTGCAAACTTTGCACTTCTAAAATTGAAAATACTGACACATTAAAATACCCCAGAATGAAGCAAAAACTCAGAACTCACTTTGGTAGATGCTCTTTTGTTTTTCAAAAGAGAGAACACAGGGCAGGACTCAGCATTTGGGAGTGCTGGGCAGGCCTCCATTCTCTGGGCCTTTGGGCTGGCCTGCTGTCTGCTGCCCCCCACCTGGCTGAGCTGGTTGGACTGATGCTGTTGCCACAGCCTCTGGGAGATGCACGATTCTCCCCTGGGACTGTGGCAGCCTCTGGAAGGCAGCCGGGAGCTGGACCCGCAGCTGGGAAGGCCTTTGCTCAGGCTGAGACAACTCAACTCTCTGGGACTGCAGAACACTTCCTACTCCATTGAGGTTAATGACAGCAGCTTGAGGAGCAGACAGGCCTCTTTGTGGCTGGCTGGAACCCTGCACACTGGAAACCTGCACCACTGGCGGCGGAAGATGAGAAGTGGGGGGCTGCTGCTGCAGCGGCAGTGGAATCAACGGGTAAAGCACCTGCTGCTGCTCCCGGGCCTCTTGCAGGATGGCCGAAATATCTGACCCATGTGGGACCCAGAAAATCTTTACTGACCTGAGGCTTGAAAGGTTTCCTACATACTGAACACCACCTGCAGGAGCCTTAGGTGCAGCCGGCCCTGCATTCTTTGGTTGGCCTCCTGAGGGCAGGCTGCTGGGCTTCACTCCTGAAGGAGCCCTGGCCCTACAGGGAGAGCCCTGAATGGGGTTGGATCCTCTCACCACAGTCCGGATGATGCGGAGAGGGCCCAGCAGTTCAGCGACCTTGGAGTCATCAGAGGAGGCCTGGACCTGGATGACCGGGGTTGCTTGTGATCTGCTGGCAGAAGTCACGGTGGCTGTAGGAAGTGTGCGGGCTCGCTTCACCTGCACAGCAGGTTTCTGGGGAAGACTTGGTGGCTCCCAAGCAGGGGCAGGAGATGGAAGCTGCGGAATGCGAATGCGGCCTGCCTGCTGTGAAGTAAAAGGCTTACCCAAGGAGCTGTTTCCTGAGCTGCAGGGAATGCGGATGACTGGCGGTGCGTGTTGGCCTCCCTGGCCCTGTGCTGCAGACTGAACTGTCACGGCCCGAGGCTCTTCTGCTGCTCTCTCTGGAGAAAGCTGGATGAGACTAGGGGAGACACTGGAGGCCTGTGCCACCCTGACTGCACATTTGTCCCTCTTCACCAATTTCTTGGACTCCCTGGTGGCTTTCCTAGCACGAGCCTTTGACCCAGGCTTTAAACAATAGGAATGGTCATCTGTGAAGCAGTAGGGGCGAGATGTCCGTCTCCGACATCTGACTTTTTCAGGTGACCTTTCTCCAGAGATAAATGGATCATTCAGAGACTGCATGATGGGTAGCTTTGTTGTCCGGGATGGATTGCCAGCTTCACACCCAAATAGAGAATCATATTCAGCCTCAGAGTCGGGCCAGATTATTGAATATGCATTATCACCATTATCATCATCATCATCATATTGGAAAGGACAATGTTCAGCGAATTTTTCCATATCCAAATCAAAAGGGACCTCCAAGTCAAGGGCTAGCTCTTTCCACATATCTACACAATTTTCTGTGAAAATTTTAAGGTCATCCTGCTGATCTGCCTGGCTTTCCGGGCTTTGTTGGTCAGGAGCCCATGCCCTTAGCTCAGGAGGGGGTGGACTGCAAGGCAGCTAGCAGTAGGGGCGAGGTGTTCGTCTCCTACGTCTGACCTTTGTACGTGACCTTTCTCCAGAGATAATTGGATCATTCTGAGACTGCATGATGGGTGGCTTTGTTGTCAGGGATGGATTGTCACCTTCACAATCAAACACAGAATCATCTTCTGCCTCAAAGTCTGGCCAGATTATTGAATTTGCATCATCAAATTGGAAAGGCCAATCATCAGCGAATTTCTCTATATCCATATCCAAAGGGAAATGAAACTCAAGGGCTAGCTCTTTCCACAGATCTACACCACTTTCTGTGAAAATTTCAAGGTCATCCTGCTGATCTGCCTGGCTTTCGGGGCTTCGTTGGTCAGGAGCCCATGACCTTAGCTCAGGAGGGGGTGGACTGCAAGGCAGCTCCTGCTGTGGATTCAGGGAGGATGCAGAATAGTCCTCCTGTAAGTTCCTTCCCATGGCAGTGGTGTTCATCTTTTGCTCGTTACAGGGCAGCTTGTTTTCACTGCAGGCTACTGATACAGAAGGATCAGGACACAGCGGCTCGGCTGCAGCTAAGACCGGCTGGCTCTCAAGTGAAAGTCTGCCGTCCTGGGCCTGTGTGTGGTTATTGGTGTTTATGGACTCTGTACCGGAAGCTAACGTCTGCATCGCGGGGCGTAAGAGAACATGCCTGCTTTCGTAACGACAGTGGTCCGCGTTAGTGCACTGTCTAAAGTCCCGCACTTCTGCGATGACACACCCGCTCTGAAAAACGTTAGCCCGAGACCTTTCCAGGACAGCTACCAAATCAGGACACAGTTGCTCTGCATCCAAGTATTCAAGAAAGTCCCTTTCCTCATAGGGCAGTCTAATGGTCTCTGAATAGGGTTCGTTGTCTCCCGTTATCATCAGCGAATCCCCCTCGCCTGGGTATAGGCTGACCACTAAACGGGGCAAGGACTCCCTCCGAACAAGCATCTCCAGCAAGTTCACATTGCGCGTTAATTCCTCCGTACCTTCGGGCTCCTTCCCGAACTCCTCAACATACAAGTCATACAGCTTTTCATGCAGAGATTTTTCCTCAGCGAGAGAGGCTTTCCTCTTACGAGGCCTCTGTGGGGCGCTTTCAGTGCCACCCTCTGCATGGTCCAGAGCTTGTTCTAAAGCTCTTCGCATTGTGACAGAAAGCGGGGGCCCTAAAAGAAGAGAAAACGTAAGTGCGCTGTCGCACGGCTGCCTAACCCGTCTGCAACATCGATGTATCGTTTCTGCAAACGCCGCGACGCGACAGAGGGGCCACCCGCTGCACCT
>NW_006285006.1:4148-11891 GCF_000327345.1 Myotis davidii
CACAAGCAGAGCCGTTTGGGGCCACTGCCTCGGGCCGCCGCCTCGCCTCACCTCACCTCAAGGTTGCAGCCGGGCCGGAAGTGAAGTGGGGACGCCTGCTCTCCTTTTGGAGCTCAGGATTGGGGGCCAAGTGTGCGCATGCGTGCACCCGGCTGGGGGGCTTTCGCGCCCACCCTCTGCGGCGGCTGCAGCTTTGCCGCCTCAGCCCAGTGTTGCTGCGGCCCCCGCCAGGGGGCTCCAGGCCCGAACCCGCACTTCCTGTTGTGGTGCCCTCACTTTCCCCTGGACCCCTAGGCCAGGCGCCACCCCTGGTTGTGCGTTCACCCCGATAAGCAGGCTCACCAAAGCAGACGCGACCAACACACAAACACACACTTTTGGGGTGCGGCTTAAATACACACCGAGTTTCGCGGGACCGCAGTTGTTGGGAAAGTCGTGGGAGGTGCATTGCTGTTCTCGATAAGCGCTTCCTCACGAATTGGTCACTGTTCTTGAAATCTCTTGTCGCCCGCCGCAGGGCTGCTCGTGGTGTCCCCCGTTTTCACACACGCCGAGGGGTCCACATGTGTGGCGCCTCCCTACGTGGGGGCTTTGGGGAAGCATAGGAAGTCATTGAATCTTCCAGCCGTCTCCGGCCCAATGGTTTCATACAGATGTGCGCCTCGCAGGCGTTCTTATACACAAGTACTTACCTCTTAGCTCCCCATGTATCACATACGTAAGGACGTTTTGTAATTTTTTAAATGTATTTTTATTGATTTCAGAGAGGGAGGGGGAGGGGGGGAGAGAGGAACATCAATGATGAGAATCATGGGTCAGCTGCCTCCTGCACGCCCCCTACTTGGGATGGAGCCCGCTATATGGATTTGTGCCCTTGAGCGCAATGGAATCCGGGACCTTTTAGTCCGTAGGCGGACGCTCTATCCACTGAGGGGAATCAGCCAGGGCTTGTAATTTTTTTAAATGTATGTGGCAGGTAAATTATATTGTCAATGAATTACAGCTCACGATTTAACTATTTCTTTTTTAAAAAATATATATTTTATTGATTTTTCAGAGAGAGGAAGGGAGAGGGATAGAGAGTTAGAAACATCGATGAGAGAGAAACGTCGATCAGCTGCCTCCTGCACACTTCCCACTGGGGATGTGCCCGCAACCCAGGTACATGCCCTTGACCGGCATCAAATCCAGGACCCTTCAGTCCGCAGGCCGACGCTCTATCCACTGAGCCAAACCGGTTTCGGCAAAACTATTTCTTTTATTTCTTGCTTTGCATCCGAGAGGGTGGAGGACTGTTGCTCAGTGACGGCAGCTAATTTAATTGATTGCTGTCAGTCAGTGGTTCTCAACCTTCCTAATGCCGTGACCCTTGAATACAGTTCCTCATGTTGTGGTGTCCCCTAAACATAAAATGATTTTCGTTACTACTTCATAACTGTAATGTTGCTACTGTTATGAATCCTAATGTAAATATCTGATATGCAGGGTATATTTAGGCGAACCCTGTGAAAGAGTCGTTCGACCCCCAAAGGGGTCGCGACCCACAGGTTGAGGACCGCTGCTGTAAGTGCACACCGGAGCTGCAGTCCCAGTGGTGGGTTTGGATGATGTGGAGTCCTAGAGAATTATTGGGACATTGTTCGCATTACCTCTGTTGCTTTGAAATCTGCCGGCCTTTGGGGGCAGCTTTTTAAAGAACCTCTTGATGCTTATATGTAGGCAGAATGAGAAAATGATATGTGTAGTGAAGTCTCACAAATGAGAAGAATCCCAGGCAATCTGGTGCAACTCCTGAATTACAGACTACTATAAAATGAATGTGCGTTTTCAATCAATAGCAATGATGATAATTATATACATAGTAGATACGGTTTATTGAAATAGGATTAAAAACTCCTCGACTAAGAGTTCCTTAAAGATGACCTTCATTTGGGAATAGACAAGAATAATTTTCTTCCGGCATATCAATTGTCTTGGAGCAAATGTGCACTTGTGGAGTACCTCAAGGGGGCTTGAAAGCAGTTCAGTTTCTTAACTCTTTTCAACATCTTTCCCTGACTCTCTTTCTTCCCGTCTACATGCTCCAACTTAGGCGAAGCTTAAGGCGGCATAGCTAAATCATATTTTGCTATCCAATAATCTAAATATCCAACCTTAAGAAAGCCCGAATTATTGAGGTCAGCATGAGCTCTGACCCTCATTCAAAGCACTGCCTTGTTCTCCCAATTGAAGAGAGGGACTTAGTTGCCGACCTGACTCTTGCAGGCTTCTCCCCAACCATGATCGCTTTCACCTTCTGTCCCCGGGAATCTGCTGAGTGTTGGGTCTGAAAAGGGTCAGTCAGTCTGTAACGATATTCCATTTAGGTGGAGAAGCCCGTTAGAAAGCCGAAGCTCTGCTTTCTTGTTGGTCTGAACTAGACACTGTTGGATTAGAAGTGGCACGGTGGCCCTCTGTATGAGTCAGGTTATCCTGCTAAAACTGAAAGAAGTCCAAGGCTTCTGCTGGCTGCTCCTGGCCGGCAGACCAGCCTTTCTGGCTTCTTAGCCTGGCACAGGGGGTCCCAGAGCACCAGCAGGAAGGAGACACCCACTCCCCTGGTTGTGCGAGTCCCATGAGGTCAGTGCCTCACCTGCTTCACTTGCCCCACCTTGTCCCAGCCCTGCAACTAGGCCCCCCACCACCTGGGCCTGCCTCCTTCCCACCTCAGCTCTGTCTTCTCTCTTTCATGTTGCTATGCTGTGAAAAGTCACCATGCCACAGACATGCCCCCTCTGTCAGGGCTCTGTGCCCTCGCAAAAGAATGTTTCCTCTGTGAGAGGCCCCTGTCTGCTTAGCCACCTGCCGATCCCCACCGATCACCGCAGATATCCCTTCCTGACTCCTAGGAAGCATGCCTCCTTCTCTCTGCTCTCCTGCAAAGCACGCCTACCGCGTGCCCTATTAGAGCCAGGCTCCACATTGGAAAGGCGTTGAGTGTTTGCATGGTTTCTCCACACACAGCCCTGGATTCCCTGGGGGCAATGGGTGTGTCATTTCCATGGCTGTTTGGGCACCACCTGGGTTACTATGGGGTCCAAGGTTGGCACTCTGGATTGAAGGAGTAATTGACTCCCCACTCTCGTTACCTCAACTCAAGGCTCATAAACACCTTGTGAAGGAAATATCTCATCCTCTCTTTACAGTGAGAGCAGCACCCAGCGCCAGGTCTTCTGACTTGGGGGCTGCACTGACTGTGCCAGGGTTTCTGCACCAGGTCACTATTGACATTTGCTGTGGGGGCGGTGAGTGCGCTGTGGCGTGTCTAGCAGCATCCTGGCCTTGCCCACTGAATGCTGGTTGTGATCACCAAAGTGGTCCTGATATTGCCAAGGGGCCCCTGGGGGGGGGGGCAACGCGTCCCCTGGATGAGAACAGCTCAACCCCCTGCTCTGTAAACCATGGGTGTGTTTCCTAGCTGCCACCCCAGTGTGCATGGCCCTCAGTGGACCGGTGCATCTGCCCACTGCGTCATGGGATGTGCTGGCTCTTCAGTGGTTGCGCGGACCGTGTCTGAAGTTGGCTTTCCCCGGAGGCGGACCCTGACGAGGTGATGTGAGTGCAGGTCGTGTGGGGGTCAGCTGCTGCAGTGCTGCTGAGCGCAATGGGAGCTGAGTCAGGGACGGGAACGAAGACAATAAAAGGCCACCACAGGCAACTGCTGTGGACCACTGGTCCCCGCTGTGGCCTCTGGGAGACAGGACAGAACAAGCCTCAGGTTGTTTTAGCTCAAAGGCAATGAAGCGCAGGCGTTTATTCATCCACTCCTCTCTCACTGGCTGAGGACAGTCCCGGGGGCATTATTCCCTGCCATTCTGTGTGGCCATGTGCGAGAGCCACCCGTGCTGCTGTGGCCCCAAAATGCCCTCATACAGAGAGTCGCAATTATTGGCAGTAAGACTGTCCGTGTGTATAGAATGGCAAGTGCACGGGGGAGATGGGCAGGGCACTGGCCGCATCTGCTGCACCTATGACTGAAGGTAAGTGGGAGAAGTCAGCCTTTCTCCTCCTCCTCCTCCTCCTCCTCCTTCTCCTCTTCTTCCTTCTTCTTCTCCTTGTCCTCCTCCTCATCCCCCCAAGGATTTTTACCATCAATTTTTAGAGAGAGTGGAAGAGAGAGGGAAAGACAGAGAGAAATATCAATGTGAGAGAAACACATCTATTGGTTGCTTCCTGCATGTGCTCTGATCAGGGCCCGGCCTGGGGAGGCACCTGCAAATGAGATACGGTGCCCTTGACCAGAATCAAACCTGGGTTCCTTTGATCCACAGGCCGACACTCTATCCACTGAACCAAACTGGCAAGGGCCATTCATTTTTCTTAAAAATTTTATTGATTGATTGATTTTGATTTGAGAAAGAGAGAGAAACATTGATTTTCTGTTCCACTCATTTATGCATTCATTGTTTGCTTCTTGTCTGTGTCCTGACCGGAAATTGAACCCACAACTCTGTCTCTCATGGTGACATTCTAGCCAAAAGGGCCATTCATTCTTTTTAAAAAATATATATTTTTGTTGATTTCAGAGAGGAAGGGACAGGGAGAAATAGAAGCATCAGTAATGAGAGTATCATTCCTCCTGCATGGCCCCTACTGGGCATGTGCCCTAATCAGGAATCGAACCATGACCTTCTGGTTCAGAGGCTGATGCTTAACCACTGAGAAACACTGGCAGGGCATCATTCTTCATGATATGGATAAATGTGCCATGTACTGTATCTGAGCATATGGAGAAGGGAAATTGTACTCTATCCAAGTGAAACGGGCAAATTCATCTGACTTTTTTGTCAGCTATTAAAGCCAACACAGCCAAAAATGGAGGCTCTGACCCACTGCTTTCTCCCCACCAGGAGGGCTTCAAGGCTACAGGAGTCCTGGGCTACAGGTGCACTGATGAGGCTCTGAGCCCGGCTGTGCTTGTATTCCATTGTGCATTAGTTGGCCTGGCAGTGCGCATCATGCCTCAGCCATTCTCTTCACTTGAGTTCCCTACTTGCCTGGTCTTATACAAGATCACTTTTTTAAATTACTCTGAATACACACTGTCCTTGGAGCCTTGGCTAATTATAAGGATTTCAACTCCTGCCCTTCCCTGTAGCAGCTTGACATAGTTGCATATGCAGGGAAAACTCATGGCCAGACTAAGGTATACAAGACGAAGACAAGAATTGAATTAATTGCAAGATAATTAACCTACTTTTCTATAGTAAACTGTTTTGTTCCATATTCATTGAGGTTGAGCATGAACATTTTAATTAAGTATAATATGCATAGAGTATAATTTACCTTTTCCAGTGTATAGCTCTGTGAATTTTGAAAAATGTTGTCAATTGCTCAGTCACCACTATAATGAAGACCTAACTGTTTGGCATGCAAAAACTGCTCTCATGCATATTTGTCATCCATTTCTCCCCCACCTAATGTCCTGGGCAACCGTTGATCTGTTTTCTATGCCTATAGATTGTCTTTTCTGGAATCTATATAATAAAAGCCTAAGTGACCATTAAGGCAGAACGACCAGAATGACCGGTCGCTATGACCACCAGAGGGCAGATGCTCAATGCAGGAGCTTCCCCCTTGTGGTCAGTGCGCTCCCACATGGGGAGCGCCACTCAGCCAGAAGCTGGGCTCATGGCTGGCGGTGGCGGCGGGAGCCCCTCCTTCCTCCGTGGCAGCTCTAAGGAGCAGCGAGCCAAGCAGTAAGGAGCAGCGAGCAGGTGGGCGGTAAGGAAGGAGAAGTCCCAGATTGCATCCCCTAAGGGGTCCGGGACTGCGAGAGGGCACAGGCCGGGCTGAGGGCCCCCCCCAGTACATGAATTTTGTGCACCGGGCCTCCAGTGTTATATAAATGGAATTGTAAATCATTTAGCTTTTGCGACTGGATTCCATCACATACGTGCATGTAAGATTCATCCAAGTTGTTTCATGCATTATTAGTTTGTTTTTTTCATTGCTGCATAGTATTCCATTGTATGGATGTAACAGAATTTGTTTATCCATTTAACAGCTGAAAGATATTTGTGTCGTTTCCAGTTTTAGGTGGTTATGAACAAGGTTGATGTAAATATTTGTATACGAGATATTCTGTGAATATAAGTTTTCATTTCACTTGGGTAAATGCCTATGTGGTACAATGTTGAATCATGTGGTAGGTGAATGTTTAACTTTATAATAACTATTATGAAAGTGGCTGTACCCTTTTGTATTTCCAAACAGCAACATTTAGAGTCCTAGTTGCTCCACATCCTTGCCAGCACTTAATACTATCAGATTTGGGTTTTTTTGAACCATTCTAATAGTTGTCTAGTGTACCTCATTGTGGTTTTCATTTATATTTCCCTAATTACTAGTGATGTTGAGTATCTTTTTATGAGTTCATTTTCTATCCACATATGTTTGTTGACATGTCTCTTCAAATATTTGGCCTATTTTTATTTGGCTGGTTTTTTAAAAAATATATTTTATTGATTTTTTACAGAGAGGAAGGGAGAGGGACAGAGAGTCAGAAACATCGAGGAGAGAGAAACACCGATTAGCTGCCTCCTACACACCCCCTACTGGGGATGTGCCTGCAACCAAGGTCCATGCCCTTGACCCGAATCGAACCCGGGACCATTCAGTCCCCAGCCGATGCTCTGTCCACTGAGCCAAACCGATCAGGGCGGCTGTTTTCTTATTAGTGAGGTTTGAGGTTCATTGATATGGTCTAAATATGTCATTTAGGAATATGTGCTTGGCAAATATTTCTCCTTCATCTTTAGCCTATCTTTTCATTCTCCTAGCAGTGTCTTCTCAAAGAGAAAAATTTTATAATATTGATGAAGTCCAATTTATTACTTTTTTCTCTTCTGGATTGTGCTTTTGGTGTCATATGTAAGAAGTTGTTGCCCAACCCAAAGTCACAAAGATATTCTGCTATGTTTTCTTCTGGAAGTTTTAAGGTTGTCCAGTTTGAGTTCATTTTTGTATAAGATGTGAGGTATACATCAAGATTCAATTTTTGCACATGGATGCCCAAGTGTTCCCACATCACTTGTTGAAAAGACTGTCCTTTCTCCACTGAACTGCCTTTAAACCTCTGTGAGAAATCAATTGACCATATATGTAAAGCCTTATTTCTGGGATCTGAATTCTGATCCACTGATCTATTTGTCTATCTTTGTACAAATGGCACTCTATATTAATATCTGTAGCCGTATAATAAGTTTTGAAATCAGGTAGTAATAAAGCTCCAACTTTGTTCTTCTTTTGCATAGTTATATTGGCTATCCATTTCTTGAGGCTTCCCACACATATTTTAGAATCACCTTGTCAATTTCTACAGATTCCTTTGCCTAAACCCTAATTCCACTAATTATCTGTGCACCCTTAAGTAAGTTATTTTTTATGTTTTTTATTTGTAAATTGGGGTGGGGGTGGTGATGATGATTATGCTTACTTCACTTAGTTGTTTTGAAGCTTAAGTGATGTCTATATAAACCATGTCCATAGAACAATGCCTGGCACGAAGTGGGAACTCATTAAAGGTTAGCCATTTTTTCCTTCACCACTACCCTCATGATTGCTTCAGAACCCTTATATTTTATTTCTTGGGGAGAGTGAGAACTAATGAAGAGTTTGAAAAGAAAGAATAACTTCTTTTATTGTTTTAGTGAATTTATTGGGGTGACATTGTTTCACAAAACCACATAGGTTTCAAGTCTA
>NW_006285006.1:11989-13614 GCF_000327345.1 Myotis davidii
CGCAGAAGTCGGTATTTTGTGGAAGAGCCACACTCAAGGGGCCAAAGAGCTGCATGTGGCTCGCGAGCCGCAGTTTGCCGACCACTGCCCTAAGCAAAGTCAGAAAGAGACTGTCCCCATTTCCCCTCACTTTGTCCACCTCTGCCTAGACCTCACCCCATTCCCCTCTGGCTATAATCACACTGTTGCCTATGTCTATGTGTTCTGTATATATGTTTGATTTTTTGGGTAATCCTCACCCAAGGATATTTTTCCATTGATTTTTTAGGGAGAGTAGAAGAGAGAGGTAAAGACAGAGAGAAACATTGATGTGAGAGAAATGCATCGATTGGTTGCCTCCTGCACATGCCCTGACCAGGGCCTGGGCTGGGGAGGAGTCTGCAACCAAGGTACATGCCCTTGACCAGAATGGAAGCCAGGATGGACACTCTACCCACAGAGCCAAACCAGCTAGGTTTATATATATATGGTTTTTGGTTAATCCTTTCATTTTCTTTCATCCAGTCCCCCAACCCCCTTCCCTCTAACAGCTGTCAGTCTGTTCCATGTATCCACGTCTCTGTTTCTATTTTGTTCGTCAGTTTATTTTGCTCATTAGATTCCACATATGAGTGAGATCATGTGATACTTGTCTTTCTCTGACTGGCTTATTTCACTTAGCATTGTACTCTCCAGGCCCATCCATGCTGTTGCAGAAGGTAAGAGTTCCTTCTTTTTTTACAACTGCGTAGTATTCCATTGTGTAAATGTACCACAGCTATTTTTATCCACTCGTCTTCTGATGGGCACTTGCACTGTGTCCAGATCTTGGCTATTGTAAATAACTCTGCAATAAACATAGTGTTGCATATATTCTTTCAAATTAGTGTTTTGTGTTTCTTAGGATATATTCCCAGAAGTGGGATTGCTGGGTTAAAAGGCAGTTTTATTTTTAAACTAGAGGCCCGGTGCACAAATTTGTGCACGGGTGGGGTCCCTCTGAGTGACCTTTAGAGATTGGACCGAAACCCGCAGTCCAATGCTGCCTGCCCGTCCTACCTGCCGCTCCTGCTCATCCCGGTCCCACTGTACCTGCTGCAGGCTCGTGCCCAATCAGTCCCAATTGGGAGAGGCTTGTGCTGTTGCAGCAGTGCTTGCCAGCCATGAGCCCTGCGTCTGGTGCCCTCCCAAGGGGTGGCCTGCAGGATTGGGCTGAAACCAGCTCTCTGACAATCCCCCAAGGGGTTCCTGATTGCGAGAGGGCACAGGCCAGACAGAAGGATATATATATATAGGTAGATAGACAGACTAGAGGCCTGGTGCACGAATTTGTGCACCAGTGGGGTCCCTTGGCCTGGCCTGAGGGATCGGGCCGAAACCGGCTCTCTGACATCCCCTGAGGGGTCCTGGATTGTGAGAGGGTACAGGCCAGGCTGAGGGACCCCATGGGTGCACAATAGGGCCAGAAAGGGACCGCGGGAGGGCTCTAGGGCGTGTTGGGCCCTTTTTGCTCAGTGATCGGCAGACCCCAGCAGCAAGCTAACCTACTGGTTGGAGCATCTGCCCCCTGGTGGTCAGTGCACATCATAGCAACTGTTTGAATGGTCAAATGAACGGTCGGATACTTAGCATGTTAGGCTTTTCTT
>NW_006285006.1:13638-21438 GCF_000327345.1 Myotis davidii
AAGGTATATGAGTGTTTCCTTTTCTCCACATCCTTGCCAGCACTTCTTTGTAGATTTATTGATGGTAGCCATTCTGACAGGTGTGAGATGATATGTCATTGTGGTTGTAATTTGCATCTCTCTAATGATTAGTTATGTTGAACATCTTTTCATATGTCTGTTGACCATCTGTATGTCCTCTTTGGAGAAGTGTCTATTCAGGTCCTCTGCCCATTTTTTTTTGTCTTCCTTTTGTTGAGTAGTATAAGTCCTTTATATATTTTGGAAATCAAACCCTTATCAGAAGTATCATTGGCAAATATATTCTCCCATGCAGTGGGCTCTTTTCATTTTGTTGATGATTTATTTTGCTGTGCAGAAGCTTTTTATTTTGATGTAGTCCCATTTGTTTATTTTCTCATTAACACCAATCAGAAAGAATGTATGCACCCCTATGTTCATAGCAGCACAATTTACCATAGCTAAGATCTGGAAGCAGCCCAAGTGCCCATCAGTTGATGAGTGGATAAAAAAGCTGTGGTACATTTACACAATGGGATACTACATGGCTGTCAAAAAGAAGAAACTCTTATATTTGCAACAGCATGGATGGACCTAGAGAGTATTAGGCTAAATGAAATAAGCCAGTCAGAGAAAGACAAGTATTACATGATCTCACTCATATGTGGAACTTAATGAACAACATAAACTGATCAACAAAATAGATCCAGATCCATAGAAACATGGAACAGACTGACGAATTTCAGAGGGAAGGCGGGGTAGAGGTGGAAGAGATTAACTGGGGAACTTATATGCATAGATGCATAGTCCATGGACACAAACAATAGACTGGTGAAGGCCTAGGAGGGGCGGGTATGGCGTTGAGGGGGTCAATGGGGCAAAAAACAAACAAAGGGGACATCTATAATACTTTCAATAATAAAGATAAATTGTTTAAAAATGTGCTGCCTAGAAGCCTGTGGGCTTCCTAACATGTATATTAAAAATGGCAGATATTCTAGCAAAAACTTTAGGAATCAGTTTCTTCTCCCTCCCCCCTTTTCTCCCCAAGGTGAAGCACTTATTCAGATGAGTCTTAGAGTCCATCATAACCTCAATTAGCAGACCCTCAAAACACTGGAAAGAGGAAAATCACAAGAAAGTGAACAGGTCCAAAATGTATTCATATCCAGGAGACTTATTATGTAGATGACATGGAGGGTCAGGATCTGGAAGCAAAGCCAGATTGCCGTGAGCACTCAAACACTCAACTACATCCACTATGCTATGCCTGCTAAGGTCGAAGAGTGGGTTCATGTTACCACTTAGAAAAGTTTCCAAGGACAAGAGTTAAAATCAAAGACCTTTTTCATTATCCACAACACTAACATGGAAACTAGTCCATAGATTGCATGGTTTTACAAGAATTACCCAATGTAGCTCAGAAAATGAAAAGTATGTTTGGTGCTCAGGAAAATTAAAGTATACTTGTATATATTGGTGTATATATTATCCGATATAATAAAAGGTTAATATGCAAATGGACCAAATGGCAGAACGACTGGTCACTATGATGTGCACTGACCACCAGAAGCTGGGCTCAGGGCTGGTGAGTGCAGCAGTGGTGGTGGGAGCCTCTCCTGCCTATGTGGCAGTGCTAAGGACATCTCCCAGGGGTCCTGGACTGTGAGAGGGTGCAGGCCAGGCTGAGGGACCCCCCACAAGTGCACGAATGTCATGCACTGGGCCTCTAGTAGTTTTATATAAATGCTAACATTTAATATATAAACATGGTCTAAATAGTATATCTTGTAAATATGAAGATAGAAGGGAAAAGTCAGCTTTTGTTATATATAATTGTAATATTTATATAAATTTAATATTTATATAATATATTATGTATTAAATTATATGTATATTCAAGCTCACTATTATACCGTACTCAAAGAAGTTCCTATAAACAAAGTACCTCCTATTCTGTCATCCTTACATTTTGAAAAGAGTAAAAATCTTAAAATATTTTTAAAAGAAAAAATTGTATCATCAGATCTGTTTTAATAAGGCTGACTAATGCTACTAAGTATATAACACTGTCTAATACCAAATTACAATTGTAATACATTACTAAGAAAAGATGATAACCCCAGCTGTAATTTTAGTTTTGTGAGATATAAAAGCTAGATATGACTCCTGACCTACATTTTTTCTGGAAATATCGTTCATTATCTCTTCATCTGTCTCAGAGAGTCTATACCTTGTACCATTGTCATTTTGTTAACAATCTGGCCTTTATAAGGCCAAGGTATGAAGGTGTCATCTCTTGTAAAAACCTCTCACATCGGTATGACACTTTAAGTGTAACCCAAGTTAGCTTCTCTTTACTCTCATCAAAGGTGACTTTTTTCTATTTTACTCAGAGGAAAGGGCTTTGTCATCTATCTGCTCCATAGTCATCTGTTTGGCACCATTTATGCTTCATCAGCTCCAGCTCCTGCTCTGGGTCACCATCTGCAGCCAGTCTTCCTCCATGTGACACTGCTATCATGGAGCAGTGTAGGGTGATCTGGGGTGGGCCTACCTCCCATTTCCCTACAACAGTAGGTGAGAATGTGTTTAAGACTTTACTGGCCAGTTGGTGATAACTTAATGGCATAAGACAGAAAATACTTTTAACTGGATGCTAAATATGACTCCTGTCATAGTCCAAAAGAAAAGAACTAAGGACATTAAATACTTCATTGAGGAGAGTGGGGTCTGTTTGAAGGCACATCCCAGTTCTTTTTCTTTTAAAAAAATCTTTATTGATTTCAGAGAGGAAGGGAGAGGGAGAGAGAGAAACATCAATGATGAGAGAGAATCATTGATTGGCTGCCTCCTGAATGATCGGGGATTGAGCCTGTAACCCGTTCATATGCCCTGACTGGGAATCAAACCGTGAACTCTTGGTTCATAGGTCGACACTCAACCACTGAGCTACTGCAGCCAGGCCACATCCCAGTTCTTGGCCTTGCTTCCAGGCCCACTCCTGTCTGTGCGTCTGGAGAGGAAGGGAGAGCCCTTTCTTCAAGTTTGTTCAATATATAATTTTCATTCCATTGTAGGAAAAAAACAACCCTTACCCTCCAGGGTTAGCCTTTACTAAGGCATATCACCTTCTGAGGTGGGTACTCTTTGATCCTCTTGTGTCCCATTTACAGTTTCTCCATGCTCCTGGCTTCTGTGCGCTTTTGCTTCTAATGGTCTATATCTGTGACTTCCTGTAAAACTGCTCTTAGGTTATTGGAACTGCTTTGAAGAGCTAGAAAGAGCCAGAGACAGACAAATATAAGAGTGTGAAAGTCCAACTCCCTGTTAACTATAATCACCGTATTGTACATTACATCCCAAGTACTTTTGAGCACCTTCCTCCAATCCCCTCTCTTCACACCCACTCTCTGCCTCTGAAAACCACAAATCGGACCTCTTTTTCTGTGAGTTTTTTTGGGGGGGTGGGGGTGCGGAGGGTTTAGATTCCACATGTAACGGAGACTATGTGGTACTTGTCTTTCTCTGACTGACTTGTCTCTTACCATAGCGCCCTCAGGTCCATTCATGTTGTTGCAAATGGCAGGATTTCCTTCTTGTCTCAGGAGATCAACTGTCCGTGGACATCAACATTTGCACAGGAAGCTGAGGGTTAAGAGGGCAGTAATCATTTCCAACTTCTCTGAGACTTGTAGAGGCAGGAACTCATAGAGGGGTCATCCCAACTCCTAGAGCAGTGGCCAAATGGCATTACCCTTGTGTCTCCCTCACGTGGGAGGAGAAGATGAAGCCCAGGAACAATCCAAAGTCTAGACACAGATGCAAATCTTTCTTCAACATGGCGCTGTGGACAAATGGATAACGGGGCAGTGACCACAGGTGGTGGGAATGAGTCTAAGGAGATGGCCATAATCAAGAACAATCAAAGGAAGATACAGAGCCTTCCAATGTATTTCTAGTAACCTAGACAAAACACTGAATTGTAGAAGCAGGCCTATCTGATATTTATTCATTCCTCATTCACTCAGGAAATATTTATTGATCATCTGGTATGTGCATGCTAGGTGCTGGGTAAAAATAGGGCTTACACTATAGTGGAGGAGATAGACGTTAAGTAAATAACTCTGAGGAGCAGTATAGCAAAGTGGTTAATAGAATAGAGTCAAACTATTTGGGTTCAAAATCCAGCTCTGCCGCTTGATAGTGTGTGATTCTGAGAAAGTTCGCTTAATCTCCCTGTGATTGAGAGTTTTCTCATCTATTAAGTAGGGTTAATAACAACACTGTACTTATCGTCTTCGAGATGAACCAACTGGAACCACACACAAAATAGGTAAATATTGAATGAAAAAAGCCAAACACAAAAGTAAACACTGTATGACTCCATTTACATAAAATTCAAAAATAGGCAAAATGAAATCATGGTATCAGAAGTTAGGATACTAGTTACCCTTGGTGGAAGATGACTGTGATTACTGGAAGGAAGCAGAAATGATGGATATGATGAGGGCTTTGAAGTTCAGGTAATACTTTATTTCTTGATTTGGGTACTGGTTGCATGAGTATGTTCACTTCGTGAAAATTCATTGAGCTGAACATTCACATGAACTTTTCTAGATGTATGTAACATTTCCATAAAAATTTTTAGGGGAGCCCTAGCCAGTTTGGCTCAGTGGATAGAGCATCGGCTTGTGGACTGGAGGGTTCCGGGTTCGATTCTGGTCAAGGGCACGTTCCTTGGTTGCAGGCTCTATCCCTGGCCCTGGTCGGGGCACATGCAGGAGGCAACCAATTGATGTGTTTCTCTCACATTGATGTTTCTCTCTCTGTCTCTCTCCCCCTCTAACCACTCTCTCTAAAAATCAAAGGAAAAATAGCCTCTGGTGAGGATTAACAATAACAACAACAACGTTAAGAGGAAAAAATTACAGGAACAAAGTTGAAAGATTTAGATAAGTAGAATTTATCTCTATGAAAAATTAAAGACAGGCTAAAAGTCTGACAACTTTTTAAAAGTTACTCATGGCAACTATAACATGAAAAATTTCTCACAATCTAATACTAATTTATTGAAACAGGGCATAATATTTTGAACATATACAACTTTATTTCTGTAGCAATTAAAATCTATCATTAAAAATAATGACCTCATTGGATTGTTGGGAGGGGAGGATTAAATGGGATATCACACTTAAAAAGTGCATAGAAAAGTACTTATCAGGTAGTAAATGCTTAATAGTGTTAAATGGTATTATTTTTATACAAATATATAATTGTAGACTGTGAGAAGAAATATAATGAAAAGTGTGGTGCTGTAAGAGTGGATCCAGGATCCAGATTATGTTTTCGAACCAAAGGATTCCTGTCATCCAGGATGCCATGATGCTGAGAGACCTTTGGCAACTAATAGGCCTTGTAGTCAGAGCCCAGCGCTACCAGCTTCAGAACAAGTCACAAATGGGTACCCAAATAGAAAGGACTGCAGACATTCACTGATAATAGCAATAATATAGTACCTGGACACAGATTGTTACAGTTTAAGAAGTATTTTCATACCAAGGACTCGTGTAATCAGCATGGCCAGTGTGGCTCAGTGGTTAGGTGTCAACCTATGAAATAGGAGATCATGGTTTGATTCCTGGCCAGGGCATATGCCTGGGTTGCAGGTTTGAACCCCAGTGTGGGGTGTGCAGGAGGCAGCCAATCAATGATTCTCTCTCATCATTGATATTTCTATCTCGCTTTCCCTCTCCCTTCCTCACTGAAATCAATTATATATATACCAGAGGCCTGGTGCACAGATTCATGTACCAGTGGGGTCCCTCGGCCTGGCCTGTGGGGATCGGCCCGAAACCAGCTCTCTGACATCCCCTGAGGGGTCCCAGATTATGAGAGGGCACAGATTAGGCCAAGGGACCCCACTGGTGCATGACCGGGGCCGGGGAGGGACCACGGGAGGGCTCCAGGGTGTGTCTGGCCTGTCTCGCCCAGTCCCGATTGGCCAGACCCTAGCAGCAAGCTAACCTACAGGTTGGAACGTCTGCCCCCTGGTGGTCAGTGTGTGTCATAGCGACTGGTCGACTGGTCACTTAGCATATTAGATTTTTATTATATAGGATACATGCACTCATGTAGTCATAACAATAAACCAGTGAGGTAGATAATGTTCCCATTCTTCAGATGAAGTGACTGAGAGGTAATGACTTCTTTCTTTTTAAAATATATTTCTTTATTGATTTCAGAGAGGAAGGAAGAGGAAGAGAAAGATAGAAACATCAATGATGAGAGAGAATCATTGATTGGCTGCCTCCTGCACACCCCTGACTACGGATCGAGCCCACAACCCGGGCATATGCCCTTGGCTGGAATCGAACCTAGGACCCTTCAGTCTGCAGGCCGACGCTCTATCCACTGAGCCAAACTGGCTAGGGCTGTAAAGACTTATTTAATGCAACATGGAAAGGGGAAAGAATGAGATTTGAGCTTCAGTGGTTGAGTCATTTGTCCGTATGTCCAACTTGAAAACCCACATTTCTCCCAGAGCTTCCACAATCATAACAGCCATACATGGCCACAGAAGACAGGCTGCCTCCCATTCCTGTCCCTTGGAATCTGGGGAGAAAGGGGGTAAGAGAAGACTGTAACCCAGTCTCTCCTTCTGCTGAAGGACATCCTGGGAAGGAAAGAAAAGTGAGTCAATCAGATCTCCTTGTACACATGCTAATGACACACCTGCTGGCCAACACGCTAATAGTATTAGCAAGTGGGAGAGTCTTTATCTATGGAATGCTTTTAGGAGGACGCACTTGGTTTGTCCGGTACTGCATGTGGTAAACAAACCTGGAATATATGTATTTATGGGGCATGGCTGCCTGAAAAATGTAAGCTATGTAATAATCAGAGTATAAAGTGAAGACAGCCCGGCCAGTGTGGCTCAGAGGTTGAGCGTTGGATCATAAATCAGGAGGTCACTGTTTGATTCGAGGTCAGGGCACATACTCAGGTTGCAGGCTCGATCCCCAGTGAGGGTCGTGCAACAGGCAGCCAATAGATGTTTCTCTCTCATTGATGTTTCTATCTCTTCCTTTCCCTTCCTCTCTCTAAAATCAATAAAAGTATATTTAAAAAAATAAAAGGAAGACACACTGCTGTGGGAGTGATATTCACTCATATAATCTCACAGAGCTACAACATTCCCTGGGATTTGCTATACTGAGCCGGGGGCTTGATCACAGGAGAAACACATTAATTCTCAGGTTGAGTGATAGAGAGTTAGCCCGAGGTAAGACTAATAAGCAATGGATGTATGTTCACCTTTCTCAGGCTTTGTGCCCTATAGTTCCAACTTCTCTGGTTGGTCCCTCCTAAGTAGTTGTAGCAAGGAAAGGTGGCAAAGACCTAGAGCGGTGGTTCTCAACTTGTGGGTCGCAACCCCTTTGGGGGTCGAACGACCCTTTCACAGGGGTCGCCTAAATACATCCTGCATATCAGATATTTACATTAGGATTCATAACAGTAGCAAAATTACAGTTATGAAGTAGCAACGAAAATAATTTTATGGTTGGGGGTCACCACAACATGAACTGTATTAAAGGGTTGCGGCATTGGGAAAGTTGAGAACCACTGACCTAGATGTTGTGGATAAAAATGGGCCACATGCTAACCTGACTAGCTCAGGGAAGGCCTGTCTGATGGCCTTGCAAACTCAGAGACCTAAAGTAACCACAAAAGATGGTCTGAAATTAACTTTTAAAATTATAAAAGAGTTTATGGTGGGTAGTCATGTCCTAGGCCAGT
>NW_006285007.1:0-470 GCF_000327345.1 Myotis davidii
TGAGTGTTTAGAGAAGTAACTATGTACCAGCCCAGCCTCATCCTGAGTGAATTACTCTTCAGCCTCCAATTTATCTCATGTCTACTCATCTTTTAAAGGCCTTACCACTGCAAAGCCATTATCTCTCCTCAACACTCTACATGATCACTCTGTCCTTTTGTTGTGTTATGACACGTACCTCCCACAAACAGAGGAGGAAACCAGCAGGAAACCAGTACTCAGAGTCACATTGTTCCTGCAAGCTACCACTACCATTATCATCCTGACCATGATGCCCTGTATTGAAGTGATCTACGGTCCTGGCTGATAGTGTCAGTTGATTGAGCATCAAACCACCACTGAGAGGTCCCAATCAACCCACCACTGAGAGGTCACAGGTTTCAACCCTGGTCAGTCACATGCTAAGGTTGAGGCCTGGATTCCCAATAGGCTTGTATATAAGCAAGCAAGCCTTCTTTCTTGCTCAATGA
>NW_006285008.1:0-222 GCF_000327345.1 Myotis davidii
CTAACTGCCCCTCCTGCCAGCCTGGTTACCCCTTACTTCCCGCCCCCCCGTGCTGGCTTGGTTGCCCCCAACAGCCCCACTCTGCCAGCCTGGTCGCCCCTCACTGCCCCACCTGCTGGCCCAGTTGCTGCCAACTGCACCCTCTGCTGTCCTGGTTGCCCCTAGCTGCCCCCCCTGCAGGCCTGGTTTCCCCATGCAGCCTGCTGTTTGGTCATTTGGTCA
>NW_006285009.1:0-335 GCF_000327345.1 Myotis davidii
TAACCTCTTCCAGCCTGCTCCCATCCTCCCCTCTCCCCCAGGCCCTCACCAGCCCATTGTCTGTGTCCATGGGCTATGCATATATGCGTACAAGTTCATTGGTTGATCTCTTCCTACCCACCCTGCCCTGTCTTCCTCCACGTGACTTTTTATAACTTCCAATTTGAACTTCTTAATCTCTTCACCTTTTTCACCTATTCTCCTTACCCTCCTGTCTAGCAACCATCAGGTCTCTGTATCTATGACTTTCTGTTTTGATCGTTTATTTCAGTTTTTAGGTTCCGCATATAAGTTAAATTGTATGGTATTTGTCTTTCTCTGCCTGCTTTATTTCA
>NW_006285010.1:0-274 GCF_000327345.1 Myotis davidii
TGTTGTGGTTGACATATCGCTGATATATATATACCGTCTTTTTTTCTTACTTTTTTTTGCTGGATTTGAATGGCTCCTAGTTTGCAAAGCCGTTGTACAGCCGGACGCATGAGACACGCAAACTCATTTTTTTTGGCTGATTTCTCTTGGTTCAATGGCATTGAAATATATCAAATAAATATCAAACATATACGTCTCTGTTTGACTGCGGTCGCAAAGATCAAAATATTTCTTTTTTTAAATTTTTTTATTTATTTTTATTTTTATTTTTTTT
>NW_006285011.1:0-240 GCF_000327345.1 Myotis davidii
ATCAATAAAAAATATATATATTTTTTAAATATATCGGTCAAGAACAAAATATTCCCCAATTGTGAAAGATCCTATCTCTTAAAAAAAAAAAAGAGAAACATGCAAATTGACCTTAACCCCAACATCCTTCCCATTGGCTAATCAGCAGGATATGCAAATTAACTGCCAACCAAGATGGCGGCCGACAGCCAGGCAGCCGAAGCGAATAGGAGCTTGCTTGCTCCAGTGATGGAGGAAGCC
>NW_006285012.1:0-411 GCF_000327345.1 Myotis davidii
CTGTTATATCCCTTTGGATCCCATCTCAGGTTCGTGGATGGATGAAGTGAAGCATCATAGAACTGAAGGCTGAGTGAATTTGGAGAATTGGTGAAGACTCTGATGGCAGAAAGGTGGAATAGAGTGTGGAGGCACTGTTTTGAGAGGACTCTAAGCATTTGAGGAGGAGCTGGAAGATCTGACATCCCTGGAAGGGAATAAGTGGATGGCTATATATAGGGGAAAGCTGAAGGTAAAGAATCCTAAGATCCTAATCCCCCTCGTCTTCAAAGGAATGAGGACCTGGATACCCCTGGATAAGTCTGGGATACTCAGGTGGTCCTACTGATCCCTGTAGAGAAGGTCAGTCCCTTGTCCATGTGTAAGCTATGGTGACATCTAATAAGGAAGGTGCCAGGGGTTGCTTAGAGC
>NW_006285013.1:0-378 GCF_000327345.1 Myotis davidii
TGAAGGGATCCAGCCATGTCACAGATAACAGCTTAGTGAAGAGCCCTCACTTAGCTGCTATCCCTGAGCTGCTATCCCATCAGCAGCCACCGCAGATGAAAGAAGTGATAAGTCAGGAAACAAAAGTCTTTCATTATTCAACTATTTTCACTTGGTTGAGGATTGAGAGTTTTGTTTGGCTTTGAAAGGATGTTTTCATGCCAAGGTCTGAGTCTAGTTCTTTGTTAATTTGGTCCATCTTGTTCAACACAAGAGGAGGAGTATCCAATTGCCATTGCACCCACATTCCGTAGGTGCATATTGGTCATTTTGCTATTACCTTTTAAATAATGAATTGATTAATTAATCATTCATTTATTGAGTAACAGAAATGTGTAA
>NW_006285013.1:1770-11424 GCF_000327345.1 Myotis davidii
TGTGGGGGGGGGCGGTTAAGAACGTGTTGAAGCTTTGAAGCAGTATTGTAGATGTTGGAAGAGAGAGTTGCTTAGGAATCCATGGAAGGATTCGGGTACTGTCAGCAAGTGGAGGCACTGGCTTGCTGAGTGAGTTACTTTCTTCACCAGGGCCTGGCTGCAGCAGCTGGAATTCACATGTCTGAGTTTATCTAGGAATGGACTTTTGCTGTAGAGCAGGAAAAGGGGTATAACTCAATATTAGAGGTCAGAGAGTGGAGTTGTAGGGAGAGAAGAGAGGCCAGGATGTGGCTGGCAGATTGGGAGAAAATGGAGGGGTTGCAGAACC
Source organism: Myotis davidii (assembly GCF_000327345.1). Lineage (NCBI taxonomy): Eukaryota > Metazoa > Chordata > Mammalia > Chiroptera > Vespertilionidae > Myotis > Myotis davidii. Next base: position 2,099 of record NW_006285013.1, read on the forward strand.
AGAAATTGCACTGAGCTTGAACAGCCAGTGTAGTGACAGTGAGTGAGAGGGAGATACAGCCAGAAAGCGGGCTATGAAATGGAAGCCTTCAGAAGAGGAGCAACACAGACAGTGGGCAGGTGTGATATGTTGGATGGACACTGGAGTCACCCAGATGGTCCTAGCCTTGGGATGGTGAAGAAGACGGGGACCCAGGTCCTAGCGACTGATGGCTGCCGTGAGGTTGGGCGTTTACAGTATTTAGGGAGGAGTAGGGGAGTCATCTAAGTGGATGGCTTCTAATAAAAAGAGTAGAAGTTCTGTATGGAGGTGAACAAATTGGTTGGAAGTGGCCGTTGGAAAGGAGAGGGAGGACACACCTGTTGCTGGCCCTGTTTGCTTAAAGTTGGTGTCCAGCTTCCCCTCAAGAGTGTGGAGGAGAAGCTATGCCCTGCGGTCATCCGGGCCTCAGGTGAGGCCAGGAGGTGAAGGGACTGTCCGGTGGAAAGATTCTGGATGTTGACGAGCTTGGTTGTCAGGTGTCCCAGAGGGACCATAGGAAGGAGAAGAGAGCAGTGGGAGGACAGGTCCAGGGCTGGTGACAATAAGACTGAGAAAAAAGATCAGACAAGTGACTGGAAGGACTTGAATGGTGGACAGTGAGCAAGGAGGAAAGAGAGATGAGGTCTGGTGGCATAAGTTGGTCTCAGGTTCCCAGATATCTCAGTGGCAGTTCAGGCTGCAGCTTCAGATGGCGTCTGAGTATTGGTGAAGCATTTTGGCGACTGTGGGGCAAACCAGTTTGAGAGAACAGGGAAGAAGAAGAAAAAATCCAATGCCACATGGAAGTATTGAATGGGAGTGGAGAGCTGAAAATGGCCAAGTGGGAATGAGGAGGCTTAACACTTAGGAAAGTCAGTTCCTGGATATTAGAAGGGAAAACTGAGGGACATTGTCAAAAGTCTTATATTCACATATGAATTTCTCTTACAATCTACTTAAATTATTTTGCATTTTGAGTTTTATACTGGTAAGAATTTCCTGATGTACACCTATCTCAAAGGTACACTTAATTGTTGCTGTTCCCATGTACCTTAGATGAAAACTTTCATTTTACCTTAAAACTTTCCTCATGCTGCTTCTATGTAGAAAATTTGAGGCAATTGTCAGCAGGAGCTGTGAGCCCAAGTCACCTTTATTGTGGCTTATCTGGTCACCTCACTTCTATGGGTCTCCGTTTTTTAGTTTGGTTTAGGCTGCCAGCAGAAATACATAGTCAAGACAAATTCTAGTCCTTGGTTAGTTTACTTTGTCTTTAACTGCTACATAATTAGAGCAAGCCACTCAGAGATCTTAAAACAATTCTAAAGAACGTTTGTTTTTCCTTTTTTTTCCCTGTAGTTTTCCAGCCATCTAGTCCATCTCCTCTTCAGCCCCAGGGTCCAGTGAAGTCCAACAACATTGTGACGATCACTGGGATATCCCTGTGCTTGTTCATCATCGTTGCCACCGTCCTAATCACGCTGTGGAGGAAGTTTGGCCGTCCCCCGAAGTGTGGCCCCCCCGCCCGGCACAACTCCATCCACTCCCCAAGCTTCCGGAAGAACTCCGACGAGGAGAACATCTGTGAGCTGAGCGAGCAGCGTGGGAGCTTCTCGGATGCAGGTGACGGGCCCTCGGGGAGCCCGGGGGACATGGGCATCCCCCTGACCTACAGGCAGAGTGTGCCAATGACTCCTGAGGATGAGGCCTCTGGCAGGGAGAGCTTCCAATCCAACGCCCAGAAGATAATCCCCCCTCTATTTAGCTACCGGCTTGCCCAGCAGCAGTTGAAGGAGATGAAGAAGAAAGGCCTGACCTAGACCACCAAAGGGTACCACGTGTCTCAGAGTCCCCTGACAGACACCGCCATCGATGCTGCCCCGCTGCCCTCAGACCTGCCCTTAGACCCAGAGAGCCCAGAAGACGCTGCAGCCAAGTTCCGGATCAAATCCCCCTTTCTGGAGCAGCCTGCAGTGGGCGCCGGGGAGAGGCCTCCCTCCCGGCTGGATGTGCCTGTCCCTCTGGCCAGTTGTGCTGTAAGCCCCAGCCAGACCCTAATCCGCAAGTCACAGATGAGGCACGTGGGCAGCCGAGGGGGGCTCTCGGAGAGAAGCCACCCCAGGAGTTTTCATTTCAGGAGGACGGCCAGTTTCCACGAAACCAAGCAGGCCCGGCCATTCAGGGAGAGGAGCATGTCCACGTTGACGCCCCGGCAGGCCCCAGCCTACAGTGCGAGGACGCGGCCCTGGGACCAGGCCGAAGGTAGATTTAGACCTCAGAGTCGAGGTGCTGCCTTATTTCCTGAGAAACGGGACCATTTCCCAGGAGCAAGTGGAACCAGTGCTCCATTAAGCTCTCTCCCTAAATCCTGCACCTTCAGGCAGCCCCTGAGGAAACCAGACCTAGGGTTTCGCCAGGCAGGATTGGTGGCGGGAGGTGAGAGAGCAGAGCCTCCCAGAGCTCGGAGGGGCCCGTCCCCCAGTCAAAGGAGTGTCTCAAGGAAGCAGCCTTCACCCACTGCTCCCAAAGATACCTATCACAGGGTGAGCCCTCTGAGCCCTCCTCAATGTAGAAAAGACAGGTGTCAGAGCTTCCCGGCTCACCCAGAGTTCGCCTTCTATGACAACACATCATTCGGCCTCACCGAGGCAGAGCAGAGGATGCTAGACCTCCCCGGATATTTTGGGTCAAATGAGGAGGATGAAACCACAAGTACACTCAGCATGGAGAAGCTGGTCATCTAGTCCAAGCTCAGCCTGGGACTTTACACACTGGTGTCCTTTGCCCAGCTCGTGTTATCAGCTGCTCATGTTATTCTGTGGATTGTTTCGTTTAACTGTATAGTAGGACAGAATGTAGGCAGGAAGTAACATGTGTGTGCATGCATTGTAATTCATAAGGAAGAAGTTATCCTGAATTTTTCCCTTTGTTATCCTATTTCTATTGGTTTATTACTAATAACTACAATAATAAAATTTGAATGAGTGAAATAGGGCTTGGTCTCTCATGTGGATATGAAAGATGACAGAAGGTGATTTGTGAGTGGGAAATGCTGTGAACACTTCTTCGACGGTTTCCAACTTGAAACAAATTTGGGAGTCTCAACTGTAAAAAGGGCTTGAACAAAGTGAACTTGCTAACCCAACTCTGACTTCTAATTTATTGTTATAAATACTTAAGAATGTGACACCTACAGGGGCATTATTGAACATGTTTTGCTAATTAAGTCAGTTCTGACTATTGTGTAGTCGGCTATCTGGACATGGTAATACTGCGGGATATTCCAGAAGAACTTTCAGGCCAAAGTTGGGTGATAGCTTATGTTTTTTTTTTTTATTCAACCAAGAGTTCTGGTGACTTGTCACAAAATTATGAGTTAATTCTGCTTTGGAGAAATAATATAAGAAGCCGATTGTTCAGGTACTGAATCAAATGAAGACCTATCCATACATCCATCATTGTTCTGAGCAAAAAGTAAACATTTTGGAAAGGGAGGTATTGTGTCCTGAAAGAGCATCAGCGGGAGCATGAGCAGTGGGTGCTGTCCACCACCCTGCCTGCATCAGCATGGCTGCCAAGACCCCAGGGGCTGTCTGAAACTGGATGTGTGTGTTTCTGAAGATACTGCTATCATAATCAGAAAGTATGTGAATTACTCTCAGGTATATGGAAAGTAGGTGGACTAGATTATGCTCTTATGGCTTAATCTTTTTTAATTAGAAGATAGAATAAAGAGGAAAGTCTTTTAGAAATTTAGAATCACTTTTATTTTCTGATTCAATCTGCCTGTCACATTTTACAGATGAAGAATTTGAGGCTCAATGAGGGGAATTCACTCCTGCAGAGTTGGATGAACATGGACTCATTTTTACTAATTACTAAGCTCTGTGCTCTACCACCACAGCCTTTGCAAGTCTTCTCTAACAGTGGCAACTTCAGGAAAAAGCTGGCCCTTTGGCAGGAGGAGGACACAGAGAGATGCCTTTACTGGTTTTTCCCAAAGAAAGGAAGCTTTTTGCTGCTTGTTGTTAGAACTGGTTTTGCTACTTGCTTTGTTTGGAGGTGAGGGCTACACAAAAGAACCTAAAGGTTGGGCTCTTCATTGGAAGTCTGCCATCAGGTACCACGTGGGCACTCTGCAGTAGGGTGTATTCTGCTAGAGCAATCTCAGCCCTTGAACCTAAAGCCTTATCTGCATACACTTGAGTAGCTGCACTTTCCTTATTGTTCCCCATGACCTCTCCAGCTGCCGCACCCACCTTGCCTGTTAGCCTGTTTTCCTTCTTCCTCTTCGTGTTTATCAGGATGTCAGCCTACTGGCGAGATTTTGGAGACCATTGGAGAGCGTGGAATTAGATGGGACCAAAAAAAAATCACAAATGCAAATACTGTATTTTTTAAAGTTTCTCTTCTGTTTGTTGTATTAGTGCTTCATTTTTGCCATTATTATTGAAAATTAAAACATACTTCCTTTTGGCAATGCTTTAATAATAACTATCTACCTTTCAGGAACAGGAGGAGTAGATTATTCAGTGGTGTCTGACAGCTGGTATGTGCTGATACAGAAAAGAGGAAACCAAACTTTTTAATTTCCATTTTCTTTGTTTATCATACTAGGACGCTTTGTTCTTTTTCCAAGTTCACAGGTTTGTTGCCATCCTGTGAGGACAGAGGGTACATACTCACTTATTTCAGACCTCAGTGAATTTCTCTACAGTGTCAGACCAAAATATCCACAAGGAATGTGAAGAGTCAAGAAAAACACTATGAACAAAAGGATTTTCTGTTAAGTTATGTTCTTCCACAGTATTTATTTGTCTAAGCTAATGTCACAGTTGCCTAATACCAGCGTATACCACATTCACCATCTATCTAGTCCAGTGTTCTGGGCCTCTTGCTAAGAGTCAGTCTCTACATTTCATAGTTAAGTTAATTTGGCCTCACCTCTGAGAAACAGAAAAGTAGATGCTTCAGCTTTGTCTTTGGTGGATAAGTGCTAACCTTCATTAGAAATAATCTTATATTCTGCACTACGTGCCCCTAGGTCCTAACCCCAGTGGCTGCCATTAGGTAGAAGCTCAATAAAGATCTATGGGACAAAAACGAGCTACTCAAAAGCCCTCAAACTATATTTGTGGTTGAACTAGAACAATTCTAATACTTTAAATATTAAACCATTGTGAATAGGATGTGTTCCTATGTGATATTGTGGAATTTTAGTTTCTAGAAGTCCCCCAGAATGAAAGCCTCACCTTTTGGGGATATTACCCTCATTGAAGAAGAAAGTATCTCTGGAGCCTATTGTAGTGTCTGTACACAGTAGTTGCTTAATAAGTATTGGATGTTTGAGAAAGTGGCATCCAAGTGAATGGTGTCCCCTACCTTTCTAGTGAGTCTCTTCCATTCACTCCACTACTCTGGAGTCTGCCCCACCTCTTTGGGGCAATTGCTCCCCAATTGTGACTTCTAAAGTGGATTTGATAGTGTCCAGAGCATTCAGTATGCCAAGCCCTTGCCACCACTACCTGAATGCTAATCCAGCCCTTCCTATCAATTTTTTCTCCTCAAGCACTAGTATACTTCATCCTGACCCACAAAATACAAAACTGCTACCACTTTGATGATTTCTCATTTTATTCTAGATATGTAACTTGTAAAGCGACATTGTACAGTTTGTAGTCTGTGCAGTCTCTGAGTCATTTTTATATACAAATGACACTGTTTAAATATTATAGTATTATAGAAACATAGTATTATAATACTATAAATTTATACCATCTGAGTATACACTCAGGTCATACTAGCTGAGTCATGATTTGGACAAAAATAAGTAGTTTGGCAGTCAAAAGCATACAAGTTGAATCCTGGCCCTTCTCTTTCTAGCTGTGTGATCTTAGGCAAGTCATTTAATCACATGAGCCTCCATTTTTCAGATGTAAAATGGGATAACCCCTATTATTGGTTTAGGGTGGGGACTTAAGCATACATAATTATTTCCTCTCCCCCCTAGGACTCAGTTAAAATGATAGAAAAGGTACAAGATCAAAAAGTTTAGAAGATAAAAGGATAAGTGATTTCAATGAATTTCTTTAAAAAAATATTTTTATTGAGTTCAGAGAGGAAGGGAGAGAGAGAGAGAACTATCAATGATGAGCCCTAGCTGGTTTGGCTCAGTGGATAGAATGTTGGCCTGCAGACTGAAGGGTCTCAGGTTCGATTCTGGTCAAAGGCACATGCCCAGATTGCTGGCTCAATCCCCAGTGTGTGTGTGTGTGTAGGGGGGAAAGGAGGTGCAGGAGGCAGCTGACCAATGATTCTCATCATTGATGTTTCTATCTCTCCCTTTCCCTTCCTCTCTGAAATCAATAAAACTACATTAAAAACAAAAAAGAAACATCAATGATGAAAATCATCAATTGGCTGCCTCCTGCACAACCCCTAGTGGGTATGGAGCCCACAACCCAGGCATGTGCCCCTGACCGGAATCGAACCCAGGACCCTTTCGTCCACAGGCTGACGCTCTATCCACTGAACCAATGAATTTCTGTAAGACAGAGTGCATGGGAGAACACCAAGTGGTCAGGTTATGCTTGGAGGGTCAGAGAAGATGAGGGAGCCTCCCTATGTGGTAGAACCGTGCAGAGGTTGGGGATTCTAGGTTGCTAGAATGAAGAGAAGACAAAGACAGTGAAGATCTGTATATGGAATGGTCACCCTCCATCACTGCTCCTCAACTCTGGTGCCAAGAATTCCCTGCAACTACGTGTTCAACCAAACACAAAAGCAAAACTAATCAACCAACCAGGAAATGACCAGAGGGGACTTTTCTAAAAACAGTGAAGAATCTTTCTGAGGAAACTTGGGCAGTTGGAGGCCTTGCAGTGGTTCTCAACCTTCCTAATGCCGTGACCCTTTAATACAGTTCCTCATGTTGTGGTGACCCCCAACCATAAAGTTATTTTCGTTGCTAATTCATAACTGTAATTTTGCTACTGTTATGAATCGTAATGTAAATATCTGATATGCTATATGTGTTTTCCGATGGTCGCGACCCACAGGTTGAGAACCGCTGCTAGAGCAATGATCAGATTTCCGACTCTTCACCCTAAATGGAAGCCTGCCAATCAGCCAGTTCCAATCATGGTTTAGAGTTCTAGTCGGCCTTTCTCCTGTCTCATTTTTCAGAATAGCCTGACAACTGAGAATCTCCAAACATATGAGAAAGCCTACAGTATGATGAAAGATAGGTAGAGAAAAACTGACCCCAGAGGAAACATATAATGTAGGAAATTCAAGAAAAATTGTATAAAAATTTTCCAAAACTAATTATAAAGACTGTTCTTATTTACTAAAGAAGAACATGATGCTGTTAAAAAAAATCAGAAAATGGGAAGGAACCCTAGGAAATGAAATACTTAATAGGAGATTGCAAGCTAAATTAGAGAAAATCTCCCCAAACCTGGAGCAAAAATATGTAAAATATGAGAGTATTACACACACACACAAGATCAATCCGAAGGGGGTCCAATAAGAGCAATAAGAATTCCAGAAAGAGCTGAGAAACCAAGGGGAAAAGACATTAAAGAAATGGTACAATGAAAATTTCCAGAATGAAAGATGTGAACTTTCAATCAAAAAGGGCCTCCTGAGTTATGATTAGGGGCAATGGGAAAGGTCACATATCACTTGGAAGTTTTAGTTCAATAAGATATACAGAGAAATCCTAAGAGCTATCTTGGGATGGAGGAGTGCAAACTCCTTCAAAAATCATGTTGGCATTAGATTGTTAGCTATACTAGAAACAATGGTATAATATCTTCGAAATTCAGCGGGAAATAATTTTCAACCTGGGAAACCTATGCTTAGTCAATTACAGTGGGGCCTTGACTTAAGAGTGTCCTGACTAACGAGTTTTTTGAGATACCAGCTATCTCTCAGCTGATTTTTTGCATTGAGTTGATAGAGTAATTTGAGTTAACGTGCTCCTTAACGAGCTCGGTCTGGAACAAATTAAACTCATAAGTCAAGTCCCCACTGTACTAGTGACAAATTACTAAAGACGTTATTAGACGTGCAAAGACTGAGCTTACTTGCCATATGCTTTTTTCTTGAGAACTTATTTGAGCACGTACTCCATCAGAGCAGCATAACAGCAATACCAGGAAGACATGGGATTTTAAAAACAGCAGAATAGGGCTCTAGGAAAGAAAGACATGTCATAGAACATAGAGTTAGAGGGTCTTGGAGATACACTACAGGCAAAAAATGCATGAAAAGAAGAAAAACTGGAAAATTTTTAAAAGACTCAGTACAAGTATGAATCAAATTAGAACTGGATGTCAATGGTCTACAAAAAGAAAAAGGGCAGAATTCTAAGCAATAGATAGAATGGGTAAGATGGTACAGGTTTCCTCTTTCAACAAGCAAAGAAAACACTAGGGAAAAATCAAGCAATCATGATTTTGAGCAATTGAGCAGCACAGGGCTATGGCACGATTACAGAGAAGGAAACACTTCCTGGTTCTGTTGCAAAGGAAAGTTTTCGTAAACTTAATGCTGTTTATGGGTTACTGTCTGTTAGGCTCTAACCTAAGGACAAACTCTAAAAGACTTAATTATGGATATAGAATGATGTGTAAGTACTCTCAGTCATAGAAACCTGGGTAAGAATACAGTTGGCCCCCCATATCCGTGAGTTCTGCACCCGTGGATTCAACCAACCATAAATTTTAAGAAATCCAAAAAAACCCACCACAACAGTATTTTTTTTATCTGAGTTTGAGAATCTGTGGATACAGAGGGCTGGCTGTGCACTGTTCTACACCATTTTATTTAAAGAACTTGAGCATCCATGGATGTAGGTATCCGAGGGAGATCCTGGACCCAATCCCCTGCGGGTCTGGACAAATTACAGTATAGCTTTACAAAAAGTTTGGAGGTGTAAGTAGAGGTGGGTAGTCTAGCAGTAGGAACTCAAATATCCTCCTCTCACAAAATGAAGAGCCAAGAAATGCTCTCTGTATTTGAGAGATTTAAAACCAAAAGTTTAAGGAAATAAACGTTGCAAAAGCAACAATAGAACTACTAGTAAAAATAGTGTGTGTGTGTGTGTGTGTGTGTGTGTGTAGGTGACATTAAGTAAGCTGAACCTTCACCATTGCTAGAGTCAACAAGTAATGTTATAAATAACAGCTCAGTCAAATTTGTACAGTGCGAGAGCACCAGCAGAAAAATAAAACCCAGGAAGGTAAAGTGGTATCACTTGCAAAGCGGGATTGAGGCTGGGAATTGAAAAGTACGGAACC
>NW_006285014.1:0-213 GCF_000327345.1 Myotis davidii
CGCTTGATCCTATATAAAAATGCCTTCTGAACCCTGACCTGGTGAATTTGGTTCCCACTGCTGTCCTGAGCTTGGGCCCTTGGCAGCTGCTGCAGCTTTGTCTGGAAGGGTGTTCGGAAGGTTGTCCGGAAGATGTCTGCCCTAATTAACATATTACCCTTTTATTGGTGTAGATTTGGCTTTGACAATGTCCTCAGTTGATGGCAGGTTCTG
>NW_006285015.1:0-285 GCF_000327345.1 Myotis davidii
AATTGATCTGCTCAAATGGCTAAGGTTTTTTTTATTTTCCTTAAGGATTACCTCCCAGGAACTTGCATTTTAAAAGATGGCCAATATAAGAGGTATTTGGGTTGTTGTTGTTTTTTGTTATCTGTTAAATATATATTTTTATTGAATTCAGAGAGGAAGGGAAAGGGAAACAGAAATAGAAACATCAATGATGAGAATCACTGATCCTGGCCACCCTTACCAGGGATTGAGCCTGCAACCCAGGCCTATGTCCTGACCTAGAATGGAACCCTGACCTCCTGGTTC
>NW_006285016.1:0-275 GCF_000327345.1 Myotis davidii
GAGGCAGCCTTAGCAAGTCAGAGCGCAAGCACTGGGGGGTTTAGAAAGGGTGGAACTCTCTGCCAATGGAAGAGAGTGGACAAGACTTTGTGGCGTGTTGACATTTAATGTAAATACTGAGAACCTGGTGATTTGCCCATGGGGAACATGGAGTGAGGGAATCCAGGGAAATATAACTGACGGGAACCCAAGTCTATAAGCAAGACCCATACAATACAACGAATGTAAATTATGTAAATACATTTTGGGGTCTGTATATGGACCACATTTCACAG
>NW_006285017.1:0-615 GCF_000327345.1 Myotis davidii
AGTAGTATTCCATTGTGTATATGTAGCACATTTGTGACAACATGAGTGGATCTTGAGAATAACATGCTAAGCAAAATAAATCAGACAGAAAACTCAAGAACCATATGATTTCACTCATCTATACTAATAAAAGTCTAGGTGACCATTGCGCCTTCATGTCATCACAAAATGGCCACCCCTATGTCATCACAAGATGGCTGCCACAAGATAGCCAGCAGGGGAGACCAATTGGGGGTGACCAGGCCAGAAGGGGAGGGCAGTTGCGGGGGGGACCATGCCTACAGGGGAGGGCAGTTGGGGGCCATTAGGCTGGCAGGGGAGGGTGGCTGGTGGTGATCAGGCTGGCAGGTGAAGGCAGTTGGAGGCGATTGAGCCAGCAGAGGAGGGCAGTTGGAGGTAATTGGGATGGTAGGGGAGCAGTTAGGCATCAATTAGGCCAGCAGGAGAGCAGTTAGGGGGTGATCAGGCAGGCAGGTGAGTGGTTAGGAGCCAGCAACCCTGGAATTTGAGAGGGATGTCCGACTGCCCCCGAGGGGTCCCAGATTGGAGAGGGTGCAGGCCGGGCTGAGGGAGACCCCCCGTAGTGCATAAATTTTGTGCACCGGGCCTCTAGTC
>NW_006285018.1:0-963 GCF_000327345.1 Myotis davidii
GAGGCTACCCAGCAGGATCTATGGAGAGATCTTTAGGTTTCTCTTCTTTGTTTGAGGTTTACAGGTGCCCAGATGAGGCCCAGCTGTGAAGCAATGCAAGCTGCTGTTGGGCCTTGGGGGCCTTCTTTTAGAAGTTCTGGGTCTCTCTGACACAGCTGCAATTTGTTAGGTAATTTTCAGATTGCAAACGGCCAAGCCTTTCATATGCAAAAGCCTCTGCACACAACTTGGGTGGGGCGGGGCATTGGGTGGGGTGGGGCCTCAGGGAATCACCAGGGTGGAGCAAACCGCAATGGCTGCCAGTCTGCTCTGCCTTGGAAAGGTCCTGGGGTCTGTGTCCCTGCCCCGTGCAGAAATAATGACGCTGCGAGCACCTCTGCGAGAAAGCCTCCCTCACGTTCCTCCTGATGCCAGACATTCCAGTTTCTCTCCATATGAGTCTGTTTCCCCAAGTTCTCACCCGGAACTGGAGTTCAGAGCAGGCGAGAGCTTGTATCTCCCTCCCGACCCTTTCCACGTGGGCCTCTGTACCTCTGCACTTTACTTCCACACCTCCTCTAAGTCTCAGTGTGCTTTTCTCTTTCCTTCTCATTGTAAAATTCCCAATCAGCCAGCCTTCCTGTAGTTCTGGATGATGTCTGATTTGCTTTTAGTTGTATTTTTGAAGTGGCTGTGAGAGGCAGCATTTTCTGGTGTTTACCTATCCTGCCATCTTGGTTTTTTGGCAATGTGTTTCCTTGCATAAATTCAATAAGACTGCTTTCCAGCCAGAAACTGTTTGGCTCAGTGCATAGAGCGTCAGCCTGTGGACTCAAGGGTCCTTGGTTCGATTCTGATCAAGGGCATGTACCTTGGTTGCGGGCACATCCACAGTGGGGGCATGCAGGAAGCAGCTGATTGATGTTTCTCATCGATGTCTCTGGCTCTCTCTCCTTCTCCATTCCTCTCTGTAAAAAATCAATA
>NW_006285019.1:0-309 GCF_000327345.1 Myotis davidii
ACATTTCTTATTCCTGATGCACATTCTTTATTGGTTCTCTCAATAAAGGCCTAAGGGAGGTCAACTGTGAGACTGACTACATGTTAGAAAATGTCTTTATCTCCTTCTTTAATGGGTAGGTGTTTAGTTTCTTAGAAATTATTTTTCCTTCCTTACTATTTAATATTTCTTAACCTCCATATATTTATGGGAACAATATGGGATTAAGGCCCCAAGGATGGTAGTATAATTGAGACAATGCATTTCTGAACTTGTCAATCATGTTGCTTAGCAGACATGAAGTTGTCAATAATGGTAGCTCTTATTATC
>NW_006285020.1:0-270 GCF_000327345.1 Myotis davidii
AGCCATCTACCTATATGCCTGCCTATCCATCCATCTACCCACCCACTCATCCATCGACCCTCCTACCTGCCCACCTACCCACTCACCCAGCCGGCCAGCTCTCATCTGTATTCAGGGGTGGAGGTACCTTTTTTTCGGCCAAGGGCCCTTTGGATATTTATAACATCATTCTCAGACCATACAAAACTACCAACTTAAAAATTAGCCTCCTGTATTTGGTCAGACATTTAATTGACTCCCCGCTCATGTCTGGGCAGGGCCAGGTCAAAT
>NW_006285021.1:0-216 GCF_000327345.1 Myotis davidii
AATGTACCTGGGAGCCGCAGGTGGCACCTCCAGGTGAAATCACGCTCCTGAAATCCCAGCCGTAGTCAGCAGAGAAGATAGAGAGAGAGAATCTGAGCTGAGGCAAGTGCCTGGCCAGCATGTCCCTGTCTCCTGGTGTTGCTGCTGCAAGTCAGCTGGCCTTTGCGCTTGTGCCTCACCTACCTTCATTCTTTTTTAAAAAATATATTTTATTGA
>NW_006285022.1:0-551 GCF_000327345.1 Myotis davidii
GTGATGATAAAAATATTTACAGTCAGAGAGACACGGTCTTTAGTAGTTAAATGAATCATAACTATTTATATTAGTTTCATGTGTACAGCATACTGGTTAGAAAAATCATAGAGTTCGAAAAGTGATACCCCCAATTATTCCAGGACCCACTTGGCACCATGCATAGTTATTACAATATTAGAGGCTTGTTGCACGAAAAGATTCATGCAATAGGCTTTCCCTTCCCCTGGCTGCTGGCACCAGTTTTCCTCTGGCACCCGGGACCCAGACCTTCACTCTGGCCACTGCCTTCCATCTTCGCTCTGGACACAGTCTTCACTGTGGCTGGAGCCTTCAGTCTTTGCTCCTCGCTCCAGCGGGAGTCTTCAGTCTCCGGCCAGAGCTGCTCCTGTAGTTCCTTCTGTCCCCCATCCTCCCCCTCATAGCTTGATCGCTGCTTCGCCTGCAGACCTCGCCAATGGGCTCCTGGGTTCCAGGGGGCCACCTTGCCTCTGGCACGGCTTTCTGATCAAGATCACGGCAAGGCGGCTCCTGGGTCCCGGGGGTGCCAC
>NW_006285023.1:0-496 GCF_000327345.1 Myotis davidii
CAATAAAGAGCAGCTAGTATTAATCAAGCAAATAGACACTTTATTCATTCTTACTTCCATCTTTATCGTGCTATGTGCACGCCTCCCCCTGTATGGTAAGAGCTGCGTGGGAAACAATGTCATCTTTGCACTCTTGCGTTCTGTTGTAGGTTCAGTTGTTTCTCCCTAAAGATACCATGAAGTCCTAACATCCCGAACCTAAAAAGTTCACCTTATTGGGGAATAGGTCTGTGGTGGATGTAACGAGTTAAGACGAGGTCATGAGGAGCAAGGTGGGCCTCACATCCAATAGGACTGGTGCCCTTGTAAGAAGACAGAAATGTGAACACATGGGTGCTGGAGGCTAATTCCAGCAGGTCGTCAATGCAAGGAGCTCATCAAAGGGCTGATGGAATTTGGGGCTCAGTCGGGCTGAAAACCTGCTGCTGAACAGCGGTAGGCATTTCCCTAACCTGGTCATCTGTTACTGTTTACCAAACCTTACCTTTGACATGTA
>NW_006285024.1:0-727 GCF_000327345.1 Myotis davidii
AAGGTGCTCTCCCCCACAACCCAGAAGGGAGAGCAGAAAGATAATGGGGCAGAAAAAAATATTTAAAGCAATAATGAATAAAAACATCCCAAATTTTGTCAAAGACATAAATTTAAAGACTCCAGAAACTCAGCAAATATCATGTAGGATGTAGTACACACACACACACACACCAAAAAACACACACACACACTAATAAATGGAAAAAAAATATAGTAAGATAAATTTCATAGCACACACATTATACTTTATACATTAACACATCATATATGTATACATACTATGTAGTGATGTGTGCATTACCACATTGTATATGCATTGTCACATACATTATATTGTACTTAGTCTGCTTTTCAAACCAAACTGTGTGTTTCCTAAGGAAAAGGATTTTATTTGTCTGTTTACTCTAGTTCCTGGGACATAGTACAGGAAAAACATACATGAATAAATAAAGTGTCCTGATTTAAATCACAAAGAAAGTTAGTGGTAGAGCTAGAATCATTGAGTGTTTACTATTCCTCCTTTAATTCCTTTAGGATACACAAACTTCCCTCGTAGACATCTTGGGATTTGTTTGCTATGTGAGTGAGAGTTTAACAGTTGACTTTAACAAGTAAATTTAATGTTTATGACACTAATCTCCATGTTAAGCCACTAAAGTAACCTTAATTAAAAAACGGGTTTAGATATAAAGCTATATACAAACTTGATCTCCTACGTGTGAGAA
>NW_006285025.1:0-289 GCF_000327345.1 Myotis davidii
GGAGACTAAGGAGGAACTATGGGGGGGGGGTCCTCTATGGCTCCCATCTACACTTTCACAGGGATAAGGGGTCCCCGCTCCATACTCACTGGCATCCTGAGCGTAGCTCCCTCCTTTCCCACCTGCGGAAAGAAAACATCTGTGAGAGACCAGGGAGGAGGCAGGGCCATGAGATCCTAAAGGAAGCCCTAGTCCTGGGCCCCAGAGAAGTTTCCAGAACCCTGTGTGTAGACCCAGGGCAGGAGACTAAGGAGGAACTATGGGGGGGGGCCCTATGGCTCCCATCTGC
>NW_006285025.1:9966-10214 GCF_000327345.1 Myotis davidii
AGAGACCAGACTCCGGGGCCTACGGACCACAGCGGGGCACAACCTCGGAAAGCTCACACCCGCGAGCTCCTCCGTAAAAGACGGGGTGCGGGCCCTGGGACCCGAATGCGTGTGAGCAGCACTGCAGCCGCCTCACAGCGCCCCTCATCCCGCATCCGCACGGGGCACCGGTGATCGTCCTCAATACAACAGCGCATTTCAGCCCCGGCCGGTTAGCTCAGTGGATAGAGCACCAGCCTGTGGACTTA
>NW_006285026.1:0-290 GCF_000327345.1 Myotis davidii
ACCTAAGGTTATAGCCTTTATAAGAATGGAGTTTAGGAGCTGGCTGGTATGGCTCAGTTGGTTAGACCATGCACTAAAGTTTGTTGGGTTTGATTCCTAAGAGCGTATATCTAGGCTCTGGGTTCAATTCCCTGTGGGGGCATTTATGAGAGGCAACTGATGAATGTTTATCATACATTGATCTCTCTCCTCTCTCTCTCTCTCTCTCTCTCTCTCAAATCAGTAAAACATATTCTTAGGTGAGGATTGAAAAAAAAGAGAAACAGCAATCAGGCTATCAACCCCCAGAA
>NW_006285027.1:0-235 GCF_000327345.1 Myotis davidii
GACAATGGCCTTACGCCAAACTAGCGGGAGCGATCCGCTTTCCGCGACGGGCATATCCATCCCTCCTGGTGGGTGGAACGTCTTCCAACTCCCCCCCTCCCTTCCTGTGGTCTTCTTTGGGTGTGTCCACCTAGACCCCCCAGGCAATTGCAGATTCCAGAAACGAGCTCAACCGAACAGAACAAACAACAACACACCTACCGCGTGGTCAATCAGACTATTCGGATTGGGGGTC
>NW_006285028.1:0-215 GCF_000327345.1 Myotis davidii
AAAGAGTATATGTAGCGCAGCCAGTGTGGCTGTCTGGTTGGGCGTCGACCTATAACCAGGAGGTTGTGGTTCAGTTCTGGTTGGGTCACATGCCTGGGTTGTGGGCTCCATTCATGATGGGGGGTGTGCAGGAGGCTGCTGGCCAATGATTCTCTCTCATCATTGGTGTTTCTATCTCTTTCTCTCCCTTCCTCTCTAAAATCAATAAAAAAGTA
>NW_006285029.1:0-239 GCF_000327345.1 Myotis davidii
CAGGAGAGGCCCCAGGCTTCGGGGACTGTGACCCGCCTATGACCTGACCGCAGTTTCCGAGGGAGCCCTGAGCCGGAGCTGCCCGCCAAGCTGCTCCCCCCAATGGCTCCTGGGTGCCGACCCTCGGAAAGTTTCCGGTAATAAAAGCCTCTATGGTTTGGGGTCACCCATAGGCTACTCCGCACCTTCCCCGGCACCTTCATCAGCGCTGAGTCCTGGGCTCTGCTTCAGGTGACCGC
>NW_006285030.1:0-246 GCF_000327345.1 Myotis davidii
CCGGTCGTAGGCGCAGCCCCTTTTCCCGGACGGTGGGTCCCTGTCCGACCCTCACGTCGCTCTGACCCACTGCCCAAGCCCCGGACGCAGTTCAGAGACCCTGTTCTACATCAGATGAAAGTGAAATAATAGCCCGGCCAGCGTGGCTCAGTGGTGAGCGTCCACCTGTGAACCAGGAGGTCAGGGTTCGATTCCCGGTCGGGGCACAGCCTAGGTTGCGGGCTCGATACCCAGTGGGGGGCGGGC
>NW_006285031.1:0-374 GCF_000327345.1 Myotis davidii
TTTATATTTTAGGAAATGCCTTTATATTCCAACACTTGTGTGTTCTGTTTTTCTGAGACCAACGTTATGTTGAGTCCTACAATGTGCTTATATTTTCAAAAATTCCCTGCCTGTCCTTTAGTACATGTTTCCTCATTTTAGACACAAATTAAACAGGGGATGGTGAGGAGCTGGCAGACGTGGTGACTGACACTCTCCCCACAGGTACGACGCGTCCCACAGCAGCATGGGAGCTCCTGGGGGTGGGGGGGGGGCATAGCCCCAAAGACCAGGAGCGACTCTGCGGCCCTCACTCCTCAGGGCTCAGGGTCCCCGAGAGGAGCCGCCAGGGACTCACAGGAGGAGTGAGCGTCAGAGCTCAGCACTGAGGGGGG
>NW_006285032.1:0-547 GCF_000327345.1 Myotis davidii
TCTAGAAAACTATACAGGAGGAGGATTCCAATGTGGCATGACATGATAACTAATTTAATATGGTATCCTGGATGGGATTCTGGGGCAGATAAAGCACATTAAGTGAAAACCAAGGAAATATGAAAAAAATAATTCTTCTATACAGTAGAACTTCATTTCTTGAACATAATTCATTTCAGAAGGCTGTTTGCGAAGTGATTTGTTCAAAAACCAAATCAGCCCTAGCCAGTTTGGCTCTGTGGATAGAGCACCGGCCAGTGGACTGAAGTTTCTAGAGTTTGTTTCTTGTCAAAGGCACATGCCTGGGTTGTGGACTTGATGCCCAGTGGGGGTAGGGGAGTTCAGGAGGCAGCCGAGTAAATGATTCTCTAGCATCACTGATGTTTCTATCTATCTCCATCTTCCTTCCTCTTTGAAATCAATAACAATATAAAAAAGGAAAATCAAATCATTTTTCCCATTAGACTTAATGTAACTTGAATGACTCCCTGTTTTCACCTTTGTATGTACAATACATGTCTAAATTACTGTTTCATCTAAAAATATA
>NW_006285033.1:0-724 GCF_000327345.1 Myotis davidii
TGGCTGGGGCGTTAGGCCTGGGCAGGGGACCCCTAGCCCTGTGCGATCACCGTCTCCACCCCTTCCCAGGTCTCTGCCTTTTAGCCAAGCCTGAGGCCTGGGCAGGGGCCCCTTCTCCTCTGATTGCAGGCTCAGGCCCTGCCCAGCAGCCCCTTGGCTCAGGCCCTTTCTAGGCTGCTCAGGGCCCACATGGGGCCTACCTGGAGTGACCTGGGTGTCCTATGATGTTTCCAGGACCCAGGCCACTGGTGCCTAGTATGCAAACTACCACCATTTTAGTTGGGTTGATTTGCATATTCGCTCCTGATTGGCTGGTGGGCGTGGCTGGTGTGGCTGGTGGGTGTAGTGGAGGTACAGTCAATTTGCCTGTTTCTCTTTTATTAGATAAGACAGATGTGCCTTTATAGAACTTAGGAGAGTGTTCTGTATGAGGTGGGCCTTCTCTAACTGCTATATCAGAATATCTGAACACTATTTCTTCCCATTCCTCTTCCCTAGAAAGCAGTTCTCTTCCTCTCCTGCTTAGAAAGAAACACATTTGACTCTCCTCCAACACCTCAATTTCCATCCAATATGTAGTGGGCCTAGGAGTCGGGGGAGAAACCTAGATAAGCATTCATATCGTAAGGCTCCCAAACAGGTCATAAGTAGAAATGCTAGGCCTTCAAGAGCACTTTCACGCTCAAGGCAAGGCCGATGGGGAGATTATGGCTCTACCCCATCA
>NW_006285034.1:0-590 GCF_000327345.1 Myotis davidii
AATGCGGAACCGTCTAAGCAAGTGACTTTGTGTTTCCGATGTCACTCCAAGACACGACAGACCCCAGCACTTGGGTTGTACCTAAAGGCGAAGGCCCTGGGAAACTCAGATCATTGTACAGGGATGCGGGGGACAAAGGTTGATGGAACTGGTTTCCGGGGATCTGCATGAGCCTTCCAACTCCTATCGGGCCCCCAGCGCTTAGAGGCCATCAACGGGCACCTGGTATTCAGAGATGCTATGAACTCCCTGAAGTGGGTGACACCTCAGAGGGCTATTTCTGCTCCCTTTAGGTATGAGGACCTGATTTGAAAAGCCAAACGCCCATTTACACAAGGAATTTAAGGACAGTTTCTGTAAAAAAATAAAATAAAATAAAATAAAGGATGGCGGTGTGATGGGAGGTCAAGAACTTCAACTCTAGAGCAGGTCTGTCTGATTACACCTGCCCCGCCTGCCCGGGACCTCTCAATGTCTTCTCAGACAAACTGGAGATAGTGATCAAGTTGTTATGCAATTAAATTACTTTCAAATTCCATTTAAAGTTGGGCTCATAGTGCCCGGCCAGCGTGGCTCAGTGGTTGAGTGTC
>NW_006285035.1:0-465 GCF_000327345.1 Myotis davidii
GCCTCCAGGGTTCTAACTTCATTAACCCCTACAGTTCCTTCAGCTCTTTGGATGTCTTTTTTCCTGGGAAGACTTCCTTGACCCTCTTCTCCCCTCCACCTTTCCTAAGGTGGAGGAAATAAGTAGCCTCCACCTTAATGATCCACATCACCTATCACCATCACATTTACCTCATTGCATTATAATTGCATCTTTTTTTAAAATACATTTTATTGAGTTTTTACAGAGAGGAAAGGAGAGAGATAAAGAGTTAGAAACATCGATGAGAGAGAAACATCGACCAGCTGCCTCCTGCACACTCCCCACTGGGGATGTGCCTGCAACCAAGGTACATGCCCTTGACCGGAATCAAACCTGGGACCTTTCAGTCCACAGGCCGACGCTCTATCCACTGAGACAAACCGATTTCGGGTATAATTGCATCTTTGCTCGTCCTTTACCCAGTTGCACCCGAAACTCTGGGAA
>NW_006285036.1:0-603 GCF_000327345.1 Myotis davidii
GCAGCACGGCCAGGCCGTGCCTCATGGGGCCTGATGGCCGTCCCACGCAGACCCAGGCCCCCCTGACCGGACCCCGAGGGCCGCATGGACCCCTGACCCCAGCGCGGGAAAGCGGGGAGCCAGCCACGGGGGGAGGGAGGAAAGAGCCAAGCGGTGAGGCCTTCCGCTCCCACGACCTGCCCCATGGTCGGTCGCCACCTGGCCCCACCTTTCGGCCCACCACCAGCCACGCAGCTGGTCCGGACACTCAGACCTGCCTCAGGGAGGCCAGGCCCTACGGGGGGCGCGGAGGGATTCCAGAGCCCAGCGGTCAGACTCCTCCTCCCCCACCGCCTGGAGAGGCAGGCTGCGCACCTTTCATTCCCTGCTTTTCTTGGAACTTCCGGCTCAATCATGAGACGGACTGCAATTCTATTCCACCAAAACTATCAACTGAACTATCCCTATAAGCTTAACAAATGGCCCGGTGGAAGGGAAAGAAACCATTTTAGATTTAACAACTTCTATTGAAACAGGATTTTTCTTCTTAAAATTCCTCCATGGCTATCAAAAAGCCAAATCAAGATTAATTTATCTATTGTCCTGATGTTTGCATAAACACCA
>NW_006285037.1:0-718 GCF_000327345.1 Myotis davidii
AAATGTTAAATTCTGATATATATATATATATATTATAAACATAGATGAGATAGAGATAGAGACAGATACGTATAGACATATAGATATAAATTAGATAGATATAGATATAGATATTAATGTCACCCTGTTTCTACAAAACTTGTGAATCTACCAACTGTTTAACATTTCTATCAAGGCTAGATGAACTAATGTGCTGATACAAAGAGTAAAACTATCATATCGTAGTAAGGGATGGGGGAAAATTGAGAATTGAGAGTTTATTTCTTGTTGACTCTACACTTGCATTACAAATTAGGTCAGGTGTGCTGATTATCAGTCACTAATATACCTAGGCTGATGGAGGATGCATTATCTTTGTTTAACAGTTCTATCAAGGCTAGATGAACTAATGTGCTGATACAAAGAGTAAAACTATCATATCGTAGTAAGGGATGGGGGAAAATTGAGAATTGAGAGTTTATTTCTTGTTGACTCTACACTTGCATTGCAAATTAGGTCAGGTGTGCTGATTATCAGTCACTAATATACCTAGGCTGATGGAGGATGCATTATCTGGAACATTGCCAACTGCTACACTATACCCGGAGACAGAGACAACTAGGGGAAGACAGGCAAAATTTGGATGAAGCTACAAACCGCTAATGCCAAAGACTCTTGGCAAGGAAGCAAGGAAGAGACAAGCAAGGATTCCTTCTTAGAGCCCACAGAGGACTTCTAG
>NW_006285038.1:0-1108 GCF_000327345.1 Myotis davidii
TTAAACTTTGCTATTTTTTCATTCATTGACATAAGAATATTTGTTTAGCTTTTTTAAGGTATATTTCTGCCATTTCATGCATTGCATACATTTCATTATTATACTCGATATTTAATATTCTGTCTTGCTTTTTTTAAAATCCAAATTTATAAAGTCTTGTTTCCTCCTCTAGTTCAGTTATAGTTTTTTGTAACTTAATCAAACTGTAATATGATTTCTTTCTCTTTTTTCTCTATATAGTTTCTGGACTCTCTGACATTACTTTATAGGTCATTTTTTCTTTTTTTTGGTTTGTTTCACTACGGACTCAATTCACATTCATAGTTTTTTATATCCAATATGTCAAGTATTCCTTTCTCCCCCCAAAAGTAAGTTGGTATTTTGAACACTAATTCTTACAAATGACATCTAGGATTCATTTGTCTAGTTCAGCCGTGGGCAAACTACAGCCCGTGGGCCGGATCCGGCCCGTTGGGCTGTTCTATCCGGCCCGCGGAGCCGAAAGAGCGGAGGGTTCTCTTGCTCTCCCCTCCGCTCCTTCACCAGCAGCAGTGTTCACATGTATTAGTTCACACAAACACTCCATCCATGCTTTTGTTCCGGCCCTCCGGTCCAGTTTAAGAACCCATTGTGGCCCTCGAGTCAAAAAGTTTGCCCACCCCTGGTCTAGTTCATAGCAAAACAAAGCAAACCTTTTCTTCTTTATATGAAATCTAAACACTTATTTTGATGCCAAATTTTTGGACTGGAATCCGGAATCTTTGTCCGCTGGAATTGAAGAATGAATCCATGGACAGAAAGCGGTATAGCAAAGGTGGAGATTTATTGAAGAACAAGTACAGACTGCCTCCTAGGGAGGAGGAAGAGTCCCACAGAATGAACTCCCATGTAGGGAGGGGGAAAGGGTCCCCCTGAGTTCCTTTTCTCCGTGGCTTATAAAGGCTGCAGTGCCTGTGTCCTGATATCCCCTCTGATTGGTCAATATTCCCCTTGGAATTGGTTACTCTAGTGATTCCTAAGGCCCTCCTCCCTCATAGTCCTTCCATTTCTCTGTGCTTTCTTCTTTTCCATCTGAATGAAGAGCTTCCTTCTCTTAATTTTGTAAATA
>NW_006285038.1:2087-3000 GCF_000327345.1 Myotis davidii
ACTGGTTTGGCTCAGTGGATAGAGCATTGGCCTGCAGACGGAAGGGTCCCAGGTTCAATTCCAGTCAAGGACATGTACCTTGGTTCCGGGCACATCCCCCGTGGGGAGAACTCTCTATCCCTCTCTTTTCCTCTCTGTAAAAAATCAATAAAATATATTTTAAAAATTAAAAAGACCTTTAGTGAGATATTTACATAACATTCACCTATTTAAAGTGTACAATTCAGTGGCTTTTAGGATATTCATAACCATTACAGCTTTAGAACATTTTTCATCCCAAAAGAAACTCATAAACACTTACTCTCCATCCCCTATCCATTCCACTCCTGGATCTAGACAACTACTAATCTATTCTTTGTTTCTGTAAACTTGGCAATTCTTAAGTGTTTCTTAAGTACTTTTATATTTTAGTTATATTAATATAGATATGGTGACCAGTGACCATAAATTCAGGTTCTATAAACTTGTATCCTTGAATGGTGGGGTTTAAATATATATTTGAGCCATTGTAAAATATCAATACCTTTCATTTACAAAAATGGAGATTTTGTAACCTTCTGTTAAAAGACTAAGCTACTAAGTAGGGTTATATACACAGTATCAGGTATTTATGAATTTTCCCAGGGCTTTATTTATGGAGAGTGTTGGTTTTATAAAAAATATTTTATTGTTGTTTTTTTTATAGAGAGGAAGGGAAAGGGACAGAGAGTCAGAAACATCGATGAGAGAGAAAAACATTGATCAGCTGCCTCCTGCACACTCCCTACTGGGTATTTGCCCACAACTAAGGTACATGCCCTTGACCAGAATCGAATCTGGGACCCTTGAGTCCACAGGCCGATGCTCTATCCACTGAGCCAAACCAGTCAGGGCCACAAGAATAATTTATATTTAAAAATTTCTTCCTGAAGGT
>NW_006285038.1:4442-12273 GCF_000327345.1 Myotis davidii
TTTCAGTGACATAGAAGATATTTTAACACCTGCTTATCTGGATGGTTGGCTATCTCCAGGGACAGCCCCAAGGCCTGCGCTCCCCCTGTTCCTGTCTGTAGCGGGGGAAGCCTGGGAAGTTTGTGTGGCTTGCAGCATTTTTTATTCTTTCAGTTTGTCGCCCTTCTAATAGGAATGCAGTGGAATCATACTACAGTGTTGTTTTTTTCTTCTTTGGTATCTTGCTTCGGATCACTCATATGATACAGAGTTTGATATGTGCACAACAGCTGGATGCTCTTTTATTTTTTTCACTCTAAGTTCACGCTTCTTTTTTTGGCTCCGTCCAGTCTCCTATTGAACCAGTAAAAGGCATTCTTTATTTCTGTTGTGGTGGTTTTCATTTTTCACATTTCCATTCAATTTTTTCTATAGCTTCCATCTTCCTGTTGTTAATGCATATTATCCACTTTTTTGTTGTTTGTTTTGACAGTTGATTTTTTTAGTGTCTTAATTTTGTAGTGAATGCTAGACGTGTTTAGGATAGGAGTGACTAAGGTCCATAGTATGCAAATGGGCATGCCTCACTCAGCTAAACCATTAATGTAGGGGGAGGGTCAATTGAGTCAGGAGTTGAGATGGGGTTTGGGCTTGTCATCACTATGGTTACCTTCTTTAAATTACTCAAGAACTACTTTTTTTAAAAAAGGACGGAGCAGGCTTGCTGAATAATTTTCTCGATATTCCTGCTCTGTCTTTCCTAAGCTGTTTGTCCTTTCCCAGGGAGTCCTCTCCATATTATTTCCAACTGAAGGAAAAACTGCTCTTTGCAGGTTCTTCC
The DNA here is from genome assembly GCF_000327345.1 of Myotis davidii. Taxonomy (NCBI): domain Eukaryota; kingdom Metazoa; phylum Chordata; class Mammalia; order Chiroptera; family Vespertilionidae; genus Myotis; species Myotis davidii. The sequence continues at coordinate 5,263 of NW_006285038.1, forward strand.
TGTGGGGAAGAGGATAGGAGTCCCCCTTTGTCCTACTTTTTATTGGCTCTGCTTCACCGTGTCTCAGGAATTGGGCTTTCTCAGTGATACGTCCCCTTAGCCTTTGCTAAGTGATCTCTAATGATATTGCAATAGGATCCTGAACCCAGGACCACTTTTTATCCCTTTCTTTAACTTAAGTTGGTCCTAACTTGTGTCCTGGGGAGAGGGGATGGATTTGATACCCTTCCTCCAGTAACTCCATGATTTCATTCCTCAGCAGAGAAGGGTATCTTTTCCTTTTGCTGCTACTTCTGTTCTCTAAGCCTATCTCACCAATAAAGACTTTTCCTGATCCCCAATTTTCTTGCATGCGTCTGCTAGAGGCCCATAGATAGAATGCTGTGCTTTTGTTTGAACTTGCAGTGTATTGGTGGCTCTCAGGGTTATGCCCTTTCAGCCTCTACTAACGTGGTAAACAGTTTACTAGTATCTAAAGTTGTCTTACTGTCTAGTGTTTCATTCTTCTATGGTCTGACGCCAGTGCTCACATCCTGTCTAAGGGTGGCACTTGTTTTCCCTTAGATATCAGTCTAGATGTTTGACCTGCAAGTCTTTGATGGGTGCAACAAAAGTTATGAGTTTGCAGATTAATAACAACAACAAAAAAAGATGGATAAAGTGACATTGGCACTTTTTCCAGCTTTCTGCATTGTAAGTGAAAGGTGTTCTATTTCTTCTTTTCATAGCTACCTTTTTTTTTTTTCAGTCCTATTTCTCTTATTTCCAATAGCCAGTTCTTGAAGGAAAAGAGAAATGTGGAGACCTAACTACTGTGCCACTTTCCAGGCTATTCCAGAGCTCTTTTCTGTTGTCAGCTTAAAATGTATTCACACATTTTCATATAATAGTTTTGGTTCTTTTCAAAGTTTAGAGTCAACTGTTGGTTTCCAAAACTACCTGACATATAAATTCTTTTATTTAAGTTTTAAAAGTTTATATTGGTGGCCTACATTTTTGGGCAATTATAGAATAGTAAGTATACTAAGTAATCTACTGGTTGCTGGGACGTTGAAGACATTATCTAAGAGTATTCAAGGAGTTTATAATCTGGTGTGCTCTGGGCTTTTTCTTATCTCCTATATCATGTTTTTTTCTACCTTGGAGGCAGGATGTACAGTAGTTAAACTTTTAAGAATCCAACCTCAGGCTGTGTATTTCAAAAGCCGGCTTTACAACCAAATACCTGTATAACGTTGGACAAATTATATTTCTAAACCCAATTCTCAAATATAAAATTGGGATAACTGTTGTACTTTGTGTATAAGACTGTCATGAGTATTACATAAGGCACTGCATAATAAACACTTAGTCAATGATGAAAACACAGCAATGCTAAACAAATATGAAAATACCATCATTTAATTCTACCACCACTTAAACTTTTGTAAGGATTGAGCTCTAAACCACTTTTCCCCACTCATGATATTTTCAAGTTTAGGGAGTGCAATATAACCATAATGATAAGCATCCAATAGGCTCATAACATTTTTACTGGGACTGCAGTGAATAGACATTTTAAGAATATAGCTGTTAGGCAGTGTTACTGAGGGAGCATGGGTTAATAAAGAGAAGATATAGAAGGATGTCATAGTACAATTCTTGAGGAGCTGGGATAAGGTTGGTGTAATCACTCCCAAAGAAGTGGGAGGTAGAAGGAATAACAAGTTTGCCTAGGCCGTGGTCGGCAAACTGTGGCTCGCGAGCCACATGCTCTTTGGCCTCGTGAGTGTGGCTCTTCCTAAGCCTTAGGAGTACCCTAATTAAGTTTAAGTTTAAAAAACTTGGCTCTCAAAAGAAATTTCAATCGTTGTACTGTTGATATTTGGCTTTGTTGACTAATGAGTTTGCCGACCACTGGCCTAGAGTCATCCTAGAAGCGAAGATTGTCTTTTACTTAAAATTCAGTGCTCATATTAACCTATCTAGTGTATTTGAGTCTTTATGTATGGGCAGTGTTGTTTGTAATCATGTTTTTATCTCCCAAATCTTTTTCAAGCTGTTTTAAATATTTAGTGAAGACCTGAGTACAATGTTTATATATGAGAAAGATTTGGTTTGTATTCTTGATCAGTCATTAACTCTTTTAAAATATAGTATGTGTTCATTAATAAAAATTATATCGTAAGTAGGCTATTTTCTGTCACTTTCAAATAATGCAAATTACATTTTAGATTTAACTTAATAATTACACAGTAAAGTTCAGTCATCCCATGATTTTTTTCTTTCTACTCTGAAATAATTATCCTATTTTCTAGTCATATATAGCAGCTTTTGTATCTAAATTTCTTTTAAAGCAGGACAAAATTGATATCTTCATGAATTATTTACTAGTGCACATTATTTCATCTATATGGTTTTCCTTTATTATTTTCACTTAAATAACTTTGATATGCATACTATTAAAATAAATGTATAACTTTTTTCACTATAATTTGGGAAATATTGTTAATTTGACCTTATTGTAGTATCATCTATTTATAATCTTTTTTCACATTTATGTTTGATTTGCTGCTCTCTATTTAGCTAGCAAATTATATTACCTGCTAGCAAATTACATTACTTGAAGAAAACATTTTATTTTTAATATTAAAATTTTATAAAAGTTAGTTCCATAGAGTATCTTTTTTTTAGCAGAATATATTATATATCTCTTGTTCTTGAGACCAATAATAATTATGCTTCTTTTATGTAACCAACCATGTTGGCTTTTGTATTGGTGGTTAGGAATTGTAGAGAAAAATTTTGACCCCTCTGGTTAATATACTTAACCTTGAAAGGTATAGATCCATAGTGTTTCTGTGAGAATTTGATAAAATTCAAGAGATGATCCCATTCTCTGTTTATCAAGTTCTCACACATATTCTGAAATTACTGACCAGAGAAAGCTGTATTTTCGCTTTGATTAACTTCATTAAGAAATTGATGAGAATTTTAATATTTGCCTAATGTGTAATGCAAACATCAAAATCCATCTATGTATATTAACTTCATAGATATAGCATCAGAGTATTTAAAAATTTATCTCCCTTCTAAGCTTTTAAATATAAAATACAAATCTTAAACACCTAGAGTTGGATAAATTCCAGAAAGACAAGCTAAATTTTATTTCTTCATAAACAAGGCACATTATAGGTACATTATCCTATATAATAAAAGCCTAATATGCCAATTAAAGTGTAATATGCTAATGATATGCTACGGCTGCTCAACCGCTCAATTGTGCACCAGGCCGCTAGTTTATAATACAACAGTACGAAGTATGTTTAGTTGTCACATGTAAGTGATAATATCATCCTGATTCATTCTAAAATTAATTTATGTGAAAAATTATACTATACTGTTTATTCAGCAAAAAGTTTATTTTGCTTCTTAAATGGACAGTAAATACTTTTCTTCCTTGATTTATTTTTACTATACTTAAGATGTGTTTCTAAAAAATAATTTTTTGTAACTGAGTGTCAAATCACCCAGGTTAAACTGAGATAAAATGAAAGATTTTTCCATAGTTAATGAAGCCTTCTCCATTCTCTCTGTTAGTCATTTATTGAATATGCATTTTTACTTTGAAAGTATGATATTGAATCCAGGAACTGTGTTTTGTTTGCATCATTTCCTCAGTGTCCAGCATAGTACTTGGCTATGGTACTTATTCAATCAATATTTAATTAATGAACAAATGTTAACACATACTTTACAGAAAGGAAACAATTTTAACTCTGTCTAGATTGCAATTCTATCAAACCCTAATTTTTCCTCCAGTTATTATTTGCCCAGCTAAGCTCAAAAACCATTTGAGGATCTCTATGTTAGTAGATTGGAAGAGTGAATTTTCTGAGTACTGTTTTCATGCTTTCTACTAATATTAAGATATGATCTGCTTAGCTACATCAAATTTCTTTAGCTTGAATAAACAGTTAAAATTTGGAAACCAATTTGTTTTTAATTTTAGAAAAATCCTCCAAGTAATTTTTACTTCTGTGTTCTAAGAGTACTTAACATACTATAACCCTAAAAAAAAATTGGAACCCATTTCAGTGTTGTTTTAGATGTGATGAAGACTAGACAATCTTGTAATGTCCTTACATGATTCCATTCCGCACCCCCCCCCACATGAATTTACCTTTCAATGAATAACAAATGTGTTTTTTATCTTCAGATTTCCGCCCTTTGTATTTCTGTGCAATATTAACTCTTATGTAGTGTCTCATACAGGAAGACATATTCAGTGACACCTCTGAAACTGGGTTTCCAGGTTATAAAATATCTAGAACTTATTTTTTTATTGATATAATCAAACAATTTCCTGGAGGTTACAAATCCTTATCACATTGCTTACATTTTTATCTGGGAATTCAAGAGACTTGCTGAGGTAGAAAACTGACATTGTATTAAAGAGGCATGAAAAATATGATTTGATTATATAATATTTCAGTGGCTTTTTCTTCTTTAAAATAACTGTCCTATTTTTCCGCTTGTATTCTTTTTGTGACATATAACCATAGTTGTAGACCTATTATGACTTTTCACCTGTGTTTTAAAAGCCACCTTAGTATATGTACAAAAAAACACAAGATTCTAAAAAGTTTTATGAATGACTTATTTCAATAAGTAATTTTCATTTCTTCTTCGATTCTAATGTCATAATTTACTCTTTCTAAAAAAACTTCAGGAAAATTATAGTCAAAACTTTTCAAAGACAAACAAATCACTTCTAAAACAGCACAATGATTTCTCTCACACACAAGCACCAAATTTTGTGCCTTAATGACAGTTGCCCCAATTCCCATCACTGCATCTCTTTTATTCATTTATGTTAATTGTTCTGGCTCTTTGACATCTAAGTTAAAGCATTATACAAATATTCAAATTAGAGTATATCTGAACAAGAATACTCTCAGTGAATCCTCAAGTGAATTTTAATGCTAATATGGCCTAATGATCCTTGGTGATAGTCATTAAACAGCACAGATATACTTAAAAGAGGTCATTCAAAGAGGTTGTACAACTAGGAACTAATGGAGTTGAGAGTATAGAAATTATAGTCCATTGTCTGATATAAATTTTCAGTATGGGTAGGGATTAAGAAGTACTGGCGAGCCTGGTGGAATTTTAATTAATGAGCTTTGTCAGGATAAATAAGACAGTTTGATAGCATGAAGATTATAATTCTAGGCTCAAGCCATGTTTGATACCTATTGGTAATACCTCCACAATCACAAGATTTTGGTCAATTTATTCAGAGAAAAGTTATAAAGTGATTTTATAAAAGTAGTGGAATGAATCACTCTTCACTGTTTTACATGTTTTTGTGATTCCATAAAGAATCACATCCACGAGATGGAATGTACTTGCAAATTTTATTTGTTAGTGAAAGATTCCTCTTTTTCATGATCTAAGTTGTATGGCAGTCATCCCAGTGGCTCATGCCGGAAGGAAAAAAAATCATTTTGATCTCTCTTTCCTAATTTTTAATATGTCAAATTTCCATCACAAAGTTGTCCATCAATCCACTCCATTTACTCCAATCATACATGCCTACAACCTGATTTCTTGCTTTAATTATTGTCCCACAGTTTGTTTCAATCTACTCTCTACATTGCCTTTAAAGTCATTGACTTAAAACACAGTTACATTTGATTATGTAACTTTCTGCTGAACAACCTTTTATGGCTGAACCCTTATTAGGACATAGTCTTAGCATGGTGCAATGGCTCTGGGGCGTTTTGCCATTGCTTCCTTGGAAGGGAATGGCAGGAGCCTGTTCCCTGGAGGAGAGCAAGCTGGGACCTTTGGTTTTCAGGGATTTTAGACTGGGTGTTTAGGGGAGGTCTTTGGGAGGGTTAATAGAATATTCATGAGCTTTATGCTAATATACCAAAATGAGATTTAGTCTCTTGTCTGTCCTTGGGTGTGGTTGGCAAATGGCCCTTAATTAGATTTCTGTTATCTGTCTCACTGAGTAGTGTGATTTAAGCTATTTACCCTCTGGTTGGGGAGAAGTGCAAACCATTTACTCTTAAGTGACCTTGGTTTAGGGTCAAAGTTTCTTTCTGAGCCTGTTTCTTAATAAACAGCTTAAAATCAATAACCTCGAAAACAGCTTCAGGGTGGCAAAACTTTGGTTCCCTTCAATAGACTTTAAATCAGTTTTTCAATGCTTTCAAATTACCAAAAGATTTCTAGAAACTATTTTATTTCCATCTACTTAATTCTCAATATTTAAATTATTATAAAAAATTAAGACAAAGAGTTACCAAGCTTTTTTTCTGTTGACAAACCCAGAAAAATTAAAATATTTTATTAAATGATGTTTTTAAAAGTCTTGGCTGTTTAAATTAAATCAAACTCAAAATCAGTTTAAATATTTTTGTGATATTGAAAAGCATTTGGGTAGTTTCAGTTATGTTTTTAATTTATATAAGCACTTAACTTCTAAAGCTAATTAAACAGAGCTCTTTTTATATAAACTATTTTGTAAATTTCCTCCCAAGGTAGACATATATGCAGATATATAGATGATAGACACAACCAGAGACCTAATAATTTTTTTTTTTTTTTTTTTTTGCTATGATGCAGGTACAACAACAACAAAACTATTGAGAGGGTTAATTTGAAATGCAGGCAGGCAGGGCAGGGGTCCATTGGAAAACAAAGGCAGGGGCAGACAGGGCAGTTTGAGGAAGCCTGGTCACAGAAACCAACCATGCAGAAATAATAAAATGTTTCTAGACTCAAAGCAGGAGGCATGGGAAATAAGGAAGGGCCTGCAGCAATAAGGTATACTGGCACAGAGAGAGTTCAGCATAGAAGCAGGGAAAGTTCAGGTCCGTTGCTGGGCAAGAACAATGGAGGGACTCAATCAGGTGATGACACGGATAGATATAGAAACAGGCTTGTAGCAAATCTATACCCCTGGACTGCGAGGCTTTACCGGGCAGCCCATTATTGGGATCCCCCCCCCCCCCCCCC
>NW_006285038.1:12285-22297 GCF_000327345.1 Myotis davidii
CCCTGCAGGGACTCTGAATCTGCTTGTAGTAAATTTTCCACACTTTTGCTTAAATCTTCTGGTCTGCGGAGCTAGCTCATGCTTCAGTGTTGCAAGACACAACCCTGGGAGGAAAAAACCTCGGCTCACTATTAATTTATAACATTTGAAATAAGTTAAGTTCATTCATTCAGATGGTTAAAGCTTTAAGATTTTTGTTTTGTTCCTGATAGACCATCTTTAAGGAAATTGGAATGGGGGGCATTGCCTTGGCAAGGGAACCTTTTCAGCTACTTGTGATTTTTAAAGAAGTTTTCTTTTTGTCATTTTCCGTTGGTTTGTTTAGTCTCAGGCAGATGTAGGTTGTATTTATGTTTCTGCTTATCCCTAGGAAGGCCTTGAAAGCTCAGGAGGCTTAGAAAATCCCATTAGACTTCTAATTTTGCCAAATTTCTGAACATAAACATCAGGTTTCAAGCAGAACAAAGTGCAAGAAATTTCAGATTGGTTCTATTTTATGGTTCCCGTCCTTTTGTTGAACTTCTTGTGTTTTCAGGTATTATTTTCCCGAGTTTGTTGAGTTGTTCTCTTAAATCTAATTCAGGCTCCTTGAAATTACATTGAGCTCTCTATTCTTTGGGTCAGTTACTAAAAAATTGTTTCTTTTGTGGTGTCATGTTTTCTTGCTTTTCACACTTCTAGTGGCTTTTGTTGTCTGCCTTACTGAGGAGTGAGACAATCTCCTAGCCTTTCTGCCAGCTTCAGTGTGGAAAGGTTTCCACCTGCAGGTGGCATGGTTTCTCGGTTCCTTCATTTGAAATTGCGATTGGTGAAGATGAGGGGGTCCTTGCTGACCGAAGCTACAGCTGTCTGGTGGCAGGGCTGGCTAAGGCTGTTGGGATTTGCTGGGGTCTTCCTTTTCTCCTTTTTTCTTGTGGAGGAGATGGTTCTTGAGGTCAGGTCCTAGTGCACAGCTGTGAGAGCAGCTGTGGAGCTGGAGTCTTGGGATCGAAGCCATGCAGAACTACCAAGGCATTTGGAGCAAAGTAGCTTTAGCAGTGGCACCAGGGTCTGAGGTGTAGATGAGCAGACAGCCCACTAGACTTGGGTCTTTACTGCTATGACTTGGGCCCCTAAGGACATGCAGAGAGCAAGATGCCATAGTGGCATGGGCCCAGATGTGCAGAGGTAGCCTGCGCCAGGTGGGTCTTGATGAGCAGCAGCATGGCCCCAGGGATGGCTGGTCAAATGCCTGTCTTTGAACCAGACAGTGGGGCCACAGCTGAACTTAGGACCCAGGGTTAAGGCTCCGTGAAGTCCTCTGTTCTCTCACTACTTTATAACTGTGTGACTGCCATGGCTCAGCTTAGTTTTAATAAATGACTTCTTTACTTGAAGGACAAAGGATGGGCTTTAATTTTGAGATGCCTACAGTGACGCACCACATTAAATATTAAACAGTGGAAATTGAAAATGTCTTTAGTAAAACATTGCTGTCATCGCACCGCTGTATTTGTTTTCATCTATTTTCTGTTGTTGAACTAAGATTGATTAACCTGTGGAGGCTTTCTGTTCATCCTAAAGTAGTTGAAATTTCAGGGCAATTAAAGATAAGAGTTTTTAAAAAATCTTTAAGATATAAGGATGTGATTAGTGGTGCCTTATATGAGCAATATAAAGGCAAACTGATAAGGCTTATTTCAGTCATGAATAAATGAAATAACACTAATTTTTATAAAGACATAAAATATTTTCTTTGGAGCAGTGGTAAAGAATTTCAAAATTCTACAATTAAATGTTTTACCTTACCACTAAACTAATACGCTTTTGAACTTGTCCTTCTCTGGATGTTGTACTACCTTCTTCCCATTTTGGAAATAACCCTTTCATTATTACTAATTAATTTCAATGTAGAAACTGTATTTTTAAACCCAATAAGTGAAATAATAGACTTTATATGTAACAAAACTGTTAAATATGTTATTAGTAACTTTCTTATACTTTTGCAATTTAATGATTTCTAGTTGTTCTTATATGTGTGTTGCCTTTTTTTTTTTTTTGCTGTAAACACATCCTGTTTTTATATTGCATTCCAAGTTTACAAGAATACTATTAAATACTCTTCGCTTTATTATCTACTGCTAGATTTACCCTCGAACTTAGTTCCAACATCTAGCATTTATTCTGTTAAAAGGCTCTACATTGGCCAGGTGAAGAGACTCAGTAGTGTTGTTTTGTGTGTGTGTGTGTTTTATGTGTCCAAAATGTGCGTATTATGCTTATTTGGACTGAGCCCTTCACCCAATTAGTGCTAAAACTTGGCTTTAGGAGCATTGAAATCCTGTATCTTTTAAAATATTTTAAAACATTTGTATTATGTTTTTGTAACAAAGACACATGACTTTAAACATGCCCCGTGGAAGGATGCTTAGCATGCCATTCAATGCTCAAACCCCGCGGCTTTAATTTTGTATTATACATCAAATCTTTGTAGAATCCAAGACAACAAAGATTATTTTGTGCTTCTTACAGATTTTCTATTTGCAACTTATGTTATCTTGTTCATGTCATCTCCTCTAAACATGCCTTTTTTTCTTTTGTCACTGAAATATGATACATTTATCCTGTCTCTTCTCAAATCTCACCTCCTTTGTTAAGCTTACCTTATGTCCCCCAAATAGCTTTGGTATCAGCTGAGGCCCCCTCGCAGTAATTACCTTCCTTACTGGACTTAAAAGAAATAAATCCCTGTCTTCACTGAGATTTCATTCTAACTCTTCAACCCGAGCACTCTTCTGGTCCATAAACAGCTGGAAAAGTTCTTGCTAAAATGAACTAAAAAGTTATCAACGTCAATGCTGACTTTCAGTTCTATGTTATATTTAGTATCATTTAATGCTATGAGTTGTCTTCTACTTTTATAGTCAGTTTCAAGCTAATACAGAATATAGATTTTAAAAAAAAGCATGATTGCTCTAAACACATACAAAAAAAAAAATGGTTCTAGGGTATTAGAAAAGCACATTGAAATACCCAGGACCAGGTTTGTTGTTTTTGCCATATGTAATCAACTACCACAGATGTTTCCTTGTCTTATGTGGATTCTTTAAATCCATTAAAAATGGTAATTATTCTGTGCTTAGTGATTTATGTGTATATTTAAGTAAGTATAAAATACAGTCGCAATAACAGAATTATACTTCTTCTTTAGGTTAGGAGTAGGTTGCAAATGCCATAGTATTTAACAAAAATGTAAAATATGTACCAAATAACTTAGTTGTTTTGTATGCAATGCCAAGGAGGTGAACTCTGCTCAGACAACCCATCAGAAAATAATTGCGGGTTAGCTTTAAGGAGTGCAAGTGTCGACAGCCTCCAGCTACTAATGATGTCAAGAGCCACCATTTAAGGTACCTATTGACCTCCTACTTGATTTCCCTCAGTGACAGAGCCAAGAAACTTTCAGTATTCCCAACATCTCAAAATGTTACAGCATGCACCCACTTTATTCATGGTTTTCCAGTGGGTCAGTGCCCTTTTCTGACACTCTCAGTCAATGATTCAGCACATCAGGAGTTCCAGGACCTCATCATTTCTGCTCATCACACACCTCCTTTCTATCAGTTAATCTTTGCTTTGGAGCTCCCCATTGGGCCAGCCAAGGCACATTTGTATCATAAACCTATGTCTACCTAAAACCTGCACACAGCTCTTTAGAGCTTTTTAACTAGAGTTGCCAAGAGTTGAAAGCAGTCAATATGTTCTTCAGTAGGTGAATGGATATAATGTGGTATAACCAGATACTGGAGTATTATTCAAGTCATGAAAAGACAGGGAGGAACCTCAAATGAACATTACTATGTGAAAGAGCCCATCTGAAAAGGCTATATACTAGATGATTCGAACTATATGATATTTTTAAAGGGCAAAACTATGGAGACAGTAATAAGATCAGTATTTACCAGGGGTTAGGAGAAGGGGATGAATAGTGAGAGCACAGAAGTCTTTTGAGGCAGCTAAACTATTCTGCATGGTACAGCAATGTTTGATACATGTCATTATAAATTTACCAAAGTCCATATAATGTATAATACCCAAGGTGAACCAAAGGCTTTGGGTAATAATGAATAATGGAGTATCCATATAGGTTCTTCTTTATAACCAATGTACCACCCTGGGACAGGATATTGATAATGGGAGAGGCTGCGCATTTGTGGAGACAGGAAGAATATGAGAACACATTCTTCAATTTTTACTGTGCTTTAAATCTGCTCTAAAAAATAATCTTTAGAAAATGCAAACAGTAGTGGCATTAGAGTTTTTTTAGTAGCTTCCAATGTGGCTTCTGTTAATTACAACAGGAATCAAATAAAGGTTAAACCAATATCAGGATTTAATCATTAAAACTACAGAGCTTCAAAGATACCTAACTAAGAAGCAAGTCAGATGAGCCAATCTTTTTTTAGGAAAAATTGGATCTAAAATATGTGATTGGAACATCAAGGTTCATGTTCCCAAGAATGTTGGCTCTCCACACTTTCCTAATCCTCTCATCCTGAAGAGGAGACCACCCTATTAAAAGACAGCACTCTCTAAAGCCAAAGAAAACATCCCTATCCAAGGATATTCCAGAGGTCTCTGTCCCAGAAGTCAATAGGAGACCCATCAGAATGTCTTTTCCTGGCTGCCATATGGGTAACTATGATTAAGTATTCTTATAACTCAACCAGCAACATTTGGGCCTGATAAACAAGAAAACTACTACGCCCCAGAGAAACTATAGGAATTAGCTCTCATTAAATGAAGTCAATGGAATATCTGAGGGACTAGAATTTGAGGGTTATTAGTCAAGGGGGCTGGAACATAGGACTAGAAAAGGGAGAGTTTATTGACCTGAGCTTATACTCTTGTGACACAGAATTTAATATCTTATCAAGGCCCTCAAACTCTTTACTAGGAGTGGCTTCTAGAAACTGGAGAAAGTGTAACCTACCCTGAGTGAAGTCGAAATGCCATCACAAATGGTAAAAGAAGGGATTAAAAGAAATGGAGAATTGGGCATTCTGGAATAGTTGTACTTTTTTGAGGACAAAACACTCACTAAAGGATCATGTTGCCTAGGAACATGCAGATAGCACTGTACACTGAGTCTATCATGCATGTGATGTTGAGAGATAAGTTTCATGGTGGCACTGCTCTGCAGGCCAGTGCTGAAGATATGAGAGTCTGCCAATGACTTTAGTTCGTTGATAGCAATAGATGGCAACACAAACTCCAGAAGCCAAGGGCTCTTCAATTCAATGTGGAAACCAAAGAGACTTCACTGGCAGAACCTATTGGGTACCACTACCTTAGAACTTAAGTTTCCTGTTCCAAAAGCATAGAATTCCACAAAACATGGCATCTGGCCATGGAGCCCACTTTATAGCAAATAAACTGTCTTAATAGCTTTAAGACCACAGAACCCACTGGATTCATTATGTAGTGTACCTTTCAGAAGCAGTTGGCCTGAGCAATAGAATGGCCAGCTGCAGTGTCTTCTTGATGAGATGTGCATACTGATTCAGAAAACTCTATGTGGCCCGTCCCTGTAGGAAGAAGGTCTGAGGCCAATAGATGGGACAATGACTACCTCACTTACCAATTATTCTCCATGGCTCACTTATGCTTCCCATTATTTTACCTCTGGGATTTATAGGGTTAGTGGTCCTTCTCTTGCCAAGTAGCATAAAACAACTCCACTGAGCTATATAAGTCATGGTACCACCTGGGCACTTACTTTTGATTTCTTTTTTTCTAAGGATCTAAAGACAAGAATAGGATTCACTGTGTAAGCAGGAACAATGAACCCTGATCAGAATGAGAAGGTAAGACTGCTGTTAACAATTAGGGACTATGTTGATAAGTATGGTTTACTACACTATCTTTCCTCTGAGTTTTTACTCAGAGTGTTCCACTGGAACCTTGTACCCTTGTAAGGTACAAAGAATGGACTTTACCACACATGGAGATATGCTGCTCAGACCTTCAGTCCAGAAAGACATCACCAGGGAGGAGGACAGATAGTCCACTTACTGAGCCCACTACAGGTACCAGAGCTTGGACATTGTTGCCAAATGCATAACTCCTCTAACAGGCAATCTTTGCTCTGCGGCTCCCATTAGGTTGTTGAAAATTTATCTTATCTGCATAATGACCTAAGCCTCTAAGTTCCCAATCCTGCTTCTCTTATTTTCCTTTCTCAGGTGTCAGTTCTGCAGTAAAGTCCAAAGACTTTCCCTGCCATATCCTTCTAGCCTCCCTTTTATCTTTAATGGGCATTAGTTCTAGATAGACTTCTCACACACATAACTCCAGCTCAGTTTCTGTTTCCCGGGGGACCAGGCGAATATAATAGTTACGTTCACTCAATGATAGTTTCAATGGATTGCCATCTCATAAATCCTCCCGGAAACTCGTCTCACACACAGTCCTCACTTCAGATCTGGAACAGATGGATCTCGCTTTGTCCACCTCCACTGCCTTTCATCAGAAAGCAGTTTTAATAGCTTCTTAACTCTGATAAATTTTACACTCTTGTAGTCTTGAACCGAGAAGACTAAAATTTCTTTCTTTAGTCAGGATGCTATAAAAACAAATAGCTTTTATTCCTGATGAACACACAATTTCCTGCAACATATTATTCAGTAAAATTTCGAAATCCAATTATTCACCATCATTCATAGCTAATATTAATAGCTACAGAACAATGTGGGAGGAAAATAGGAATAGGCATTTGGAAGATATGTGAATTTGATTTATATGAAAAGCACTTTGGCTAAATGCAATTTTCTTATTCTGTCTTGTAAAAGTGGGTGATTTTTCTTCCTAATCCTCCTTTTGTATTGCCTCATTTTACTAATTTAGAAAAGACACCATATTTGTTGAACTAAACAAACAAACCTCCTTAAATTCCTTTGAGGTCATTTGGTATATGATCCCAAGAGTCATAGTTAGACATCACATATCCTTAAAATTGTAAAATGTACTCCTCCTTTGAGGTACATTGAAAATAAAAGTGGGCATGATGGAAAGTGACTAATGAAAAAATATATTGTTATATTAAATACAGTAAAGTGATGAAAGCTCATAAAAAAGACTTCTGGATATAATTATAATCAATAAGGTGTAGGTTAAAAATGTTGACATTTCTAAAATATTAGGTCTTGTCAGATACTTTTTTATAAACAGGAACATAATATATTTAAAATATACCCTGTAATGTTTAAGGAAGAAATGTCATTGCTCATAGTTGAATGCAGTGTAAGCACAAGTGTATAAATTGCTTCCTGAACCATGGTGGGATTGAATTAACTACTATATTATTATTTGTTTTACCCAAAAACATATTTGAATTCAGAGTTCTGGAGTTGAACACCATAATTATAAAAAGAAAGAAAAAAGAAAATAAGTTTCTTAAAAAAATCAAATTATCTGACTGAAGGGAAAATGGAGGCCTGAAATATGTATGTATTCTGAATATAGAGAAATCAATCTAATTCAATATATCATAATATCAGAAAAAGTACACTATTCAATCTGTTCTAGAAATACTCATTGAAAAGGAAAATCAAGAAAATCAGAAGAAAAAATCAGACCCCATTGCCCTGATATATCTTCTTTTAGTCTATTTCCTTATGTCTGTTTCCTTACTACCTTCTTTAATTTCAGTGTTTTGTTTTTTTCTTCCCTACATTTAAAACACCTCTAGCTCTTGCCTATTATGTACTGTGTATTCCAGTTATTCACATACTTTAAGACAGGCTCTTTCTCTATCAATGTGTCCTTGTCAATACTACTATGAATTTTGGGTTGCTGCACGGGTTATTATTATGTAGGAGCTTGTCACAAATCATAATCTATAAGAACTAGACCAAATTCTGGGAACACAATTTTTTTTATATATATTTTGATTTTTTACAGACAGGAAGGGAGAGAGATAGAGAGTTAGAAACATAGATCAGCTGCCTCCTGCACAACCCCCACTGGGGATGTGCCCGTAACCCAGGCACATGCCCCTGACTGGAATCAAATCTGGGACCTCTCAGTCCGCAGGCCGACGCTCTATCCACTGAGCCAAACCGGTTTTGGCAAAATTCTTATTTAACATTCAGAAAATTTTATATATGTAAACCATATGTTTATTCAAGTTAGGATGAGATGTTAAAATATTTGTAATTTTCCACCCTTTTACACTCAGTCATAAATTGAAAGTGTAACATTTATACAAAGCACTCAGAGTAAATTTTACAATACCAGTGATATTAATAACTTTTAGCAAGGACATTTATAGACCATCCAGATAGAATGTCAGTAAGGAAATGTTGACCTTAATGACACATTAGACCAAATGGAAATGATTGCTATTTAAAGAGCTTTCTATCCCAAAATGAAAGAACAAATTTTTCTCAAGTGCACAGGGAACATTCTCAAAGATAGACCATATGTTGGGGCAGAAAACAAGTCTCAATAAATTTAAGAAGATTATAACAGTATGAAACTGGAAATCAACTACAAGAAGAAATCTGGAAAAACCACAAATGTGTAGAGATAGAACAACTACTGGGTCAAAAAATAAAAGATGAAAATATATCTAAAAACAAGATGACAATATGATATTATCAAAAATTTTGTATTGCAGCAAAAGTGATATTAAGAGGGAAATTTATAGCATTGCAAGCCTACCTCAAGAATTGGGAAAAAAGTCAAATAAGCAATAAAACGTTAAACCTAAAAGAACTCAAACAAGAAGAGCAAAGCCCAAAGTAAGCTTAAGGAACAAAAGTAGGGCAGAATTAAATAAAAAGCGGAAAAAATAATGAAACAAGAAGCTAGTTCTTTGAAAAGATTAATAAAATTGACAAACTTCTGTCTAGACTCACTAAAGAAAAAAAGCAAGAAATGAAAGAGGGAAAGTTACAATGGACACCGAAGAAATATACAAGAATGCTATGAAAGGCTATCTGCCACAATATTTGAAAACCAAGAAGAAATGGACAAATTTTAGAAGTATATAACCTTCCTGGACTAAACCAGAAAGAATTGGAAAACCTAAATAGACCAACAGTAAGAAAATTGTAACAGCAATCAAAAACCTTCCTAAGAAAATGAAAGTCCAGGACTACATGGCTTCACTGGTGAATTCCACCAAACACTTAAATAATATTTGGTAACCATCCTTCTCAAAATCTAACAAAATTTAAAGAAGTAGGAATACTTCCTTACAAGGCTACCATTACTCTGATATCAGGACAAAGCAAAAACAGGAAATTACAGGCCTATCTCTCTGATAAACATAGGTGCAAAACTCCTCAGCATATCCACATGAATCACCACATTAACAAAATAAAATATAAAAATCAGATGGTCATGTCAATAGTTGCAGAAAAAGTATTGGACAAGATACAACATCCATTTATAATAAAAACACTTACTAAATTGGGTGTAGAAGTAAAGTACCTCGATATAATGAAAACCATATATGACAAACCCTCAGCTAATATCATACCAATGGTGAATAACATCAGGAAAAAACAAAGAAACACGGATGCTGGCTTTTGCCACTGTTATTCAACATAGTACTGGAAGTCCTAGCCAGAGCAATCAGGCAAAAGAAAGAAAGAAATTCCATCCAAAATGGGACTGATAAAGAAACACTATGTAGATGACACAATGCTATCTAGAGAAAACCTTCAGATTCCCCCAAATACTATTAGAAACAATAAAAAAACACTGTAAAATTGCAGGGTACAAAATCAATATACAAAAGTCCACTGCATTTTTATATACCGAGAATGAAATATCAGGGAAAAATGAAGGAAAAAAATCCATTTACAATTGCAATAAAATGATAAAATACCTAAGAATAAACTTAGTAAAGGAAGGAAAGGACCTATACACTGAAAACTACAAGACATTGCTAAAATATGTTGAGGACACAAAGAAATGGAAAGATCATTTTATATGCATGGACATGTATTAGAAATATATTGTT
>NW_006285038.1:22810-41196 GCF_000327345.1 Myotis davidii
GAGACCCACAGATATATGAAAATATGTTCAACTTCACTTGGTATTAGGAAAATGTAAACCGAAATCACAATATCGCCTCACAACCTGTTAGAATGGAAAAAAGGGAACATAAATTATTGCAGCTTCTATGGAAAATATTCTGAAACTTCTTCAAAATATTATGAATAGAGCTACCATGGGACCCAGCAATGTCTATTCTGGGTATCTACCCCCAAATTTTGAAAACATAAAGATATATGTACCCCTATGTTTACCACAGCCTTATTCACAATAACCAAGACATGAAAACAAGTGTCCTTCAACAGGTAATTAGATAAAGTACTTATACACAATAGAATAAGATGTGGTACTTATACACAATTTACACATCTACAAATAAGATTAAATACTGCCATTTGCATAATATGGATAGTTCTTGAGAGTATGATGCTAAGTCAGACAGCAAAGGACAAGAATGATAGCAAACAGATTTTACTCACATTGGGATACAAAACAAAGAGCAACAAATGAACAAACAAAATAAAATCTTAGAAACAGACAATGTGATGATTAGGAGAGTGGGGAAGGGTGAAGAGGGTCAAATACATGAAGACAGAAGGAGACTAGACTTTGGGTGGTGAGCACACAGTAGAATATACAGATAATATATTATAAAATTGTACACCTGTAAAGTTATGTAATACCATTGACCAATGTTACCCCAATAAATTTAATATAAAAATAAAGCAAAATAATCAATATCTTTATATGTAAATTAGATATATTTTCTTATAGTGTCATTTTAGAAGTGGTGATTCAAATATAGACAGGATTGCCGAGACCGGTTTGGCTCAGTGGATGGAGCGTCGGCCTGCGGACTGAAAGGTCCCGGGTTCAATTCCGGTCGAGGGCATGTACCTGGGTTGCGGGCACATCCCCAGCGGGGGATGTGCAGGAGGCGGCTGATCAATGTCTCTCTCTCATCGATGTTTCTGACTCTCTCTCTCTCTCCCTTCCTCTCTGTAAAAAATCAAATATATTTTAAATAAAAACAAAAACAAATATAGACAGGATTGATTTGGAATAAAGTTAACTTGGTGTCAAGACTATTCATTGCAATATAAAATGTACTAACAAGATAATTGTATTAGATTTTTTATTGTGCATGAGTATTATATTTCATTTACCATTCACATGTAGACTGTACAAAAAAATGTGCAGTTGCATGAAAATAACTTAGTGAAAGTTAAACATCTGTAATTCATTTTCTGAGATGTTGGAGCCAAATGTGCTTTTAACCTTTCTTTACTTTAGAAAGATAAAATGATGCAGAAACCATGTAAAATATTATAATCCTTTATTTCATAACCAATCACTGACATATATGTACCCAAACCAACCCACATGTGTGGGATAAAGACTTTAAAAAGTCTGACATCAGTTTTGGTCAAGCTTTATTACCAAATGAATTAAGATTAGTTTCGGATCTGTGGACAAATGAGCAAAATATAAACAAAATTAATACACACACAGATTTGATTTGCAAAGCTTTGGGGATTACAGATGGCATATGATAGATTTTAGACTTGTAAAGATATGTAGAGTACCATTGTGAATGAAAATAATGACCTCTGATATTATGAAAGCGCAATGTACTTTTCATTAAAGAAGCAGATCAGTGTTGTTCTAAAGCAGTGGTTCTCAACCTTCCTAATGCCACAACCCTTTAATACAGTGCCTCATATTGTGGTGACCCCCAAACATAAAATTATTTTCATTGCTACTTCATAACTATAATTTTGCTACTGTTATGAATCGTAATGTAAATATCTGATATGCTATGTGTGTTTTCCGATGGTCGTGACCCACAGGTTGAGAACTGCTGCAAGAGTGACACATTTTCAATATTAGAGTAATTTTACTCCCTTGTTGATTAAAAATTAGCCCTAAATATAATAATTAAAATATTGATGGTAACAGTGGTAAATACATTAAAAGCTTACTAAGTCTCAGATATCTCAGAAATAGCTATTAGCAGTCACATTATATAAATGAAAGAACAGAATCTTAGAGATATTAAATAAGGTAATACAATTAGTAAATGTTGGAACCAAAGTACAACCCAGATAGTCTAGTTTTAGCACAGTCTGAAATAAACTAAGCTCAATTGCATAAATTTCTGTTTTATATAAAATGTGGCTTGAATTTTTGTTTGATATTGTTTGCATCAAATTTGCAATGGAATAAATAAAATTTGCTTTTATGTAAATCATTATATATTTATAATACCAATAAAAAGATAGTATTATAGAAGTTCATGTTAGAAATAGATTAGAATTCAGTGGTTCTCAACCTTCTGGCCCTTTAAATACAGTTCCTCATGTTGTGACCCAAGCATAAAATTATTTTTATTGCTACTTCATAACTGTAATGTTGCTACTGTTATGAATCGTAATGTAAATATCTGATATGCAGGATGGTCTTAGGCGACCCCTGTAAAAGGGTCATTTGATTGTCAAAGGGGTCGCGACCCACAGGTTGAGAACCACTGCATTAGATAGAGAACATATCACAATGCAAATGCATGGGATTTTTTTTTCCTTAACCATTGATGGCTCTGGCCCATAATATTGTTTTCTTTTTGTTTTTTACAGTATACACTTCCAATTGAAAAGCAGAAGGTCATATCCTATCACAGTTTTAATTGTGGTAAGTATAGTGATGTTTTTAACTTTTAAAATATATATTTACTATTTACTATATATGCAAGTCTTTTTCAAGTATTTCTGGGACAGTTGTGCTATTCTAAATTTACCAGTATTACATTTTGAAATTTGCAAGTTTTTATTAGAATGAACACGACAGTAACTAAAGCACAAGTCAATGTAGAACCTACTAACAAAAAATAACTCTCAGTATTTTAGTATATATATATCCTAATTTTCATTTCAACCTTAGAAGACAGGTCAAACTCATAGAAGCAGAGAGCAGAATGGTGGTTACAGAAGCAAGGTGGGAGGAAGAAATGAGGAGTGTTGTTCAAAGGGCAAAAAGTTTCCTTTGATGCAAGATGAATCAGTTCTGGAGACCTGAAGTATAACAATGTGACTGTGATATAGCTGAAACTTCTTAAAGGATAGATTTTATGTTTACACATCATGCACGCACAATAAAAATAATCACATGAAATGATAAATTTATTTAGCTTGATTGTGATGACTATCTCACAATGTGTATGTACCTATGTCAAACCATCATATTGTACATCTTAAATATATACAATTTTAGTCACCAATTATTTAATAAAACTGGAAAAATATGTCTTTTTAAATTTTAACATAGACTTTATGTCTATTGAGTTACTGATCATTTCATGTTTATAGTAGATAAAAAATAATAAGAGAATTATTGAAGAAATAGAACACAAGGTCATCTTTAATATGAAAATCATAATAGAATATTAAACTTCTACTTTTATCAGAAATAGTGATTTGCTGTGTAAAAGAAGGAAATAATTCATATGTTTCAGTATAAAAATATAGTAAAATTTAATAAAAGCTAATCTTTATGGGGCACTTAGAGCGAGACACTCTGTGGAGAGTGTTACATGAATTATACACACACACACACACACACACACATATATATTTAAATATATTTTTATTGATTTCAGAGAGAAAGGGAGAGGAAGAGAAAAACATCAATGGTGAGAGAGAATCATTTATTGGCTGCCTTGTGCACGCCCCCCAATGGGGATCAAGCCCACAACCCAGACATGTGCCCTTGGCTAGAATCGAACCTGGAACACTTCAGAACGCAGGCTGATGCTGAACCAAACCAGCCAGGGCAATGAATTGTATTTTTATCTGTCTACTTAAAATTGGAGCTTAATTTTCCTCTTATCCCAGCAAGAAATATAAGATCTATATTTGTTTAATAACTTTCTCAAAGTCACACAGTTGGTGCACCAGGAGTTAATTGCTAGAATCATACTCCAGTACCAGCACTCTCAGCTGTTACACTATAATCTGATGGTATGTGATCAAAGAATATTCTGTGATTCTGTGTCTTAGAAATAATAAGCTGAACAATCTCAATGATCATTTTGAAATATTCCTCAAACCTAGAATTCTGCTTACAGTTGATAATAACCAATTTTAACTAAAACAGATATAACAGTAATAATTTCTTCCCAAATTCCCTCCATACTGTGATCGATCACAGTTTCTTCACAGGTCCACTGTAATATTCATATAATTTAGTCTGCTTTATCAGCATTGAATGGAAAGGACTTATCCCACTCATCTATAAAAATCTAAGGAATACACAATCAATTTGACACATCACACTATAAATATAGTGAAGACCTCTTTCAAAATAGTGTTGATCCATCTCTCCCCAACTTACTTTTACACACACAAAAAGTTGGCAACCCCAGTTTGAGACTGAATTTTCCAACATAAACAATACTGCTCTACTCAAGTATGCTTTAAGAAAGGAGAATAAAAGACAAGAAAGGTATCATAGGAAGAGAACATTTTCATTCTAAGGGCTAGAGCAACCCCGGTGCTGAAATAGTCCATGGGGAATAATGTGAATGTCAGGGAGCCTATTCCTTATCTTCGCCTGCTGAATCTTGGCCTCTGCACATTTCTGTTGTCTCTTACAAAGTATCTGTTCTTTAACAAATGCACAATGAGTCCCTGTACAATTTGACCAGAATCTTGGAACATGACAGGTGGTTGGATTCACATGGTACAACATTATCCTCATAGTCAATAACTGGGACATACAATTTGGTCAATAAATATAAATATACTTAGCATTTATTGAATTCCTCATAAAAATTTATGGAGCACTTCATTTAATTCTCACAACAACCCTATGAATTAAAGACTGCTCTTCTACCCTGCTTTGTATAATAAAACTGATGTATATAAAAACACATTTCTCATATGTAATGATTTTCACATATATAAATGTCACAGAGCCAGTAAGAGTAGATATACTTTTTGAATGAGACAGCAGATAGTTTGGGAGAATTTCTATGAGTTTCACAAAGAAAAAAAAAAGAATAAAAGTATTCCCCTATAAAACATCAATTCACAAAGAAAAAGGGCAAGAGAGAAAGGAACAACAACAACAAAAAACAGAGTAATTTTTTAAAAAATGGCTATAATAAGTTCTTACTCAGTAATTACTCCAAATATAAATGGATTAACTTATCCAACTAGATGACATAGAATGGCTGAATGGATAAAAATACAAAATCGAACTTTATGCTGCATACAGACAATTAAATTAAGCTTTAAGGACACACCTAGAATGAGATATCTGCATACCCATGTTTACTGCACCATTATTAATAATAGAAGCAACCTAAATGTCCTCAACATGTCAATGGACAAAGAAAATGTGATACACACAGAGATGTTACTCAGACACGAGAAAGAAGAAAATCCTGTCATTTGCAACATGGTTGAATCTATTGATATTATACTAAATTAAATAAGCCAGAAAGAGAAAGAAAATTATATGGTATCTCATCTATAGAATTTTTAAAAGAATAAAAAGCAGATTTCATAGAGACAGAAAATAAAATGGTGGTTAATAATATATTATTGTATACTTACAGGTTAAGAATAGCACTCAATCTCACCATAAAAAATTTTGTCTATGTTAACTATGTGAGGTGATGGATGTATTATTTTTATCTTGGTCATTATTCTACAATGAATATATATCACATTGTACACTTTAAATATATAGTTATATTTATCAATTATTCCTCAATAAAGTTAAAGAATCAAAAAAAATCTTATAAATATCAAGCTGGATTTAAAGCAACAAAAACCATTAAGTAATCAGAGAAAAATCTTTAAAAATACACTGATAATAATAAGAGCTTATTCTCAAAAAAAAAACAATGGAAGTCTAAAGACTTTAGAATATCTTCAAAATGCTGACTGATATTAACTGTCAATCTAGCTTACATATCCAATAAAAGTATTCTTCAAAATTGAAAGTAAAAGATATACATTTTTACAACAAAAACATCATGAACTAAACACATTAAAGGGAATTCCAAAAACAATGTTTAAGTTAGATGGAAAATAATGCCAAATGTAATCATGGAGATGGATGTTAGAATGAAGAACATAGAAAAATATTAATATTTGGCTAGATATAAGTAACTATAAACTGTATATACAATAAAAAGGAAATGCACTATAAACAGTAATTTTGTGACGTATGTTTTAGTCTGCAGCGGCCTCCAGACTATTTGTACTCTAATCTATCATAGAATTCTGAAAATATAGTCTGTGTCATTTTTTGTTAAATTATTCTAATGAAACTTGTATACAAGTCTTAGTTTGTCATAAGGAAGGAGCTGCTTCATACCTACCTCGCTGGTATCTTCTCTTACCACTCCCTCCTGCCAAGTTATGAATTCTATGTCAGATTATCTACTGCTCTTCAAATGAGCCACATTATTTTAAACCCTCTCTCATTTTCACAGGCTGCAGACTCTGCCTGTCTGTATGTAAACGTCTCACTCTTTAAAACTCAGTTTAGATATTTATCCCAGTGCAACCACTAGGCCCAATCCTTGTCCATCAGTGATTGGTAAGTAGTTAGCAATTAGTGTGGCCCAGATAACATTCTGCGTGTCCACAAAATGGCCCTCGACACTTGCCTCTAATGATTGCTATCACATGACGAGTGGAATAATGCCTTCCTCCTCTTTATACTGGGAGATATATTTTTATCTGCCCTTCATTTCTAGAAACTGGGCACCCAAGGAATGCCTGGAGTGCAGAATATAGTCAGTAACTGATGTACAAGTGTCTGATGATCGGAATCCTGAATTGCATTTTCCAAACTGTTGTTTTTACCTCTTATTTTTCAATGTTTGACCTCTTGAAGTTTCCAAAACTTTCTATTTAAGAAAAAATGGTAATAAAGATTGTGGGTAAAAATGATTATTGTAAATTTGGGAAATGTCAAGATTAATACATTTAAACCGTATATTTATAACAAGAATTGTAGCTCTCCAAGAAACCTCTTTTTCACTTAACATCTAGTAACATTTCAAGGAAGTTTTTAGAACACAGCTTTGAAAAACCTGGGCTACTCCATACTCACTTAGCCAGAACTTATTTTATTTCCCCTCTTAATGAGAGAGAGAGAGAGACAGAGGGAGGTTTCTATACCTCTCTATTTTTTTTTTTTTTTACCATAACTCATCACAAATAAAATTTAGGCATTAAATTAGCATTTCTCCTTCTATACACCTTTATTTTTCAATGTTTGATCTCTTGAAATTTCCAAAACTTTCTATTTATTTTAATATCACTGCAAAAAGAGGAAAGGAATGATAGTCACAGATATAAGGAAATGTAGTCAAGAACAAAGACTGTATTTTCTTTTCTGTGATTGTCAAGAGGATATGGTAGAAGCCATGATACATGTAAAAATATACACAATATATTACAATATTACTAATATAAGTATTCCTTCAAATAATACTTCCCTGAAAGTTCTTTTTCACTCAGTTCAATAGCCTTGTTGAAATACTCACTAATACAAAAATGATGTATGTTTTCTTTGTGAAATGCTGATCTAGGAATTTTACATATTCCCTTCAACTGGTGATTGCTAACGTGGTTACTTGAGTATTAAGCTACTTGTCAACAGACACCACACTTTGGTCTCTACATTATCTTTCTACTTCAAGTCATTTCCATAACTATATCAAATATTTTAATACTATTTTTCACACATTTTTTCAATTCCATAAATTGCATATCCAAATATATCTATATTAAAACTAATTAATTTCTAATACTATACCAACTGATGTGATTGGCATAAATCCTAACCTCTCATAGATAACAGTTTACACAGGTTTAAGGTAAGTAGATATTTACTTATACTCAAGTGTCATTAAAGGTATACTAAGTGCTATGAGCACTTAAAAGGAAAGTCACACTTGAAGAAGGTAAGGATAAATAAACCAGGAGCAGAAAAATATCACAAAATAACATAGTTATTTTATTTCCCCCTTTGATGATTGGACAGGATTTCAGGAAGATAAATGTTAGGAGAAGGTATTCTAAGCTGAAGATTTAACAAGTACAAAGGAGTGAAGGTGACAAAACACAAAACTTGTCCAGGAGCTATTGGCCGGTCTGGGCAGCTGCAATGCTATCTAAGTGTGCAGCTTAAGTGGGTAATGGACTGGCAAGTTCTGTTGAGGTCATTTTGTGGAATTATTTAAAAATCAGGAAAATGGATTTGTATTTAATTGAATTGATACTTGGATGCCATTTAAAGTGATTGAGCAGGATAAGGATTCAATCAGTGTTGCGCTTGTGGAACATTGATCAACCACAGGATGTTAGAGTGTGCCTGAGCCAGACACAGAAATACCAATTAAGTAACGGCAACAGGCAGAGAGCTTGTGAGAGGATCAGAGGATCTCATTAAAACTGGAATGAAACTAACGAGGAGAGAGAAGCAAGATTTGAGAGCTAGAAGATACTGACGGACACAAAATAGTTGATGTTAATGGGCATTCCATATTTTCTCCAATACAGAACTTTAGATAAAAACACAGAGGGGATTGTCAAGGGCGGGGGGAAAAAAAGGACACATATGTAATACCCTTTGTAATACTTTAAGCAATAAAGCAAGCAAACAAACAAAAAACACAGAGGGGGGAAAAAGTGAAACTTTGGAATTACCTAGTGAGAATTGTCTTTAATGGTTTTCCAACAGGTATTTTCCCAGTCTTTTTGAGATATGACTGACATGTAACATTATATTAGTTTACGGTACAGAACAGGTATTTTTGAAGCAACCTGACTTTGTTTATAAGTCTGCTGCAGATTTTCTTTAAGGAAACAAAGCATTGCCAGGTCTTCGTTTTGCCTTATGTTGCCTTCCCCGTGAGGTGGCATTGCCATTATCATAAATGCAGCGCATACTCTCTACATGAGCTTTAAAATGTACATATGCATATATAGAAAAGTGTAATATTTTAGCATTTCCTTCATTTTAATGAAACCTCTGTTGTTCTATAATTTGCTTTCAAAAAAATGTATGTCATGAGATCTATCTATATTGATGTATGTAAATCTGGTGAATTCATTGTTAACTTTCATATAGTCTGAATATACTGCAATGTATTTTTTCACTTCCTTACAAATAAAGAGTTTGGGTTGATACTTAAGTTTTTTTTTTTTTTTGCATTATTTTAAACTTTTCATTTTAGAACAACTTTTAATTTACATCAAGTTGCAAAGATAGTGCAGTGTCCCTGAATAACCCTCTCCCAGTTTAAATTTCACCTAATGCTAACCTCATATATTATAGTGATACACTTATCAAAACTTCAAAAACATTACTACTACAAATATATTTTTCTACTACAAATAATTCCATCTCTGGTAGGCATTCTCTAGAAATCAAAGAGATGATAGGTAGGTAGGTGGACAGACAGATGAATGTAAGGATAGATATATGTATGATTAGCGTTTTTAAGTATGAATCATTGAAAATATACTGTATTAATATATCACATTAACATTGGCAAAAACAGGGAGGTTTTTTTTCTTCAGAAAATATTGGCATAAAATTACATGTTAAAAGACTGTGAACCCAGATGGTCATTGTCACAAAGATGCTAAAAATAATTAATTTTTTTTGACTGATATGTTTCTGTCCTAAGTCTAGGCAATATTTAGATGTCTTTGAGTGACAATTGCTAGTTGAAATAAATATTCCTTTTAGCAAAGGAAACAATGGATTGGGAGGGGTGTCGCAAACATGTTAGAAGTAACCCTAAAATTTTAAAAAGCGTTGGAAGAACCTTGGGGGCTACTCAGATGTTCTCATTATACAGAAGGGCAAACAAGACACAAGACAGAGATTTTTCTCAGACAGGGAACTGACAAGTGCATCTGCAGGGAGCCAGCCCCAGGTCCTCGGACTCTCAGTCCAAAGCTTTTATTTCCACTGAGGAGTACTTACGTGAAACAGAGATCTAAATTAAATTGTTGCAGTTTATCATATTACATTTATAAAAAATAATATTTATTGACCTATCTATTTTAAAAAGGACTAATTATTACTACTCTTAATATTTAGGAAAAAAAAGAGACATGTTTTTCAACTTAAAAAGGCCTCGTTAAATTACAGAAATAGAACATCTGTGAAAATCCTTATTTTTAAATCCCATAATTCTTGTGGTAGATTCAAAATATGATCATCATTCTTCACTTCTCCCTATGTCCATGCTCTTTGCCATGTGCATTCCCAGCAATTCAGATCAGAGAGGAATCTCTTTCCTCTCTCCTTACATATACTAATATATGCCTTATGCCTTCTTAAGGTCATATAGTGCAATGCAAGTCACATGGTACCACTTCCAATTCTAGGCATCAGAGGAGCTTTGTGTACTTCCACCCTTCCCCTGGAAACCCTATCGAGCCGCTGGGTGAAGAAGCCCAGGATGGCCTATAAGAGGATGGAAGAGGAACCAGTCAGTCCCCAGCTAAGCAAGCAGGTGACCTGGCATCTGACCACAGATACATGAGTGAACTTAGCTGAGGGGTCACTGCATCTGGCCCAGATCAACAGAACCATCCAGATGACACAGGTACTCAGATAAAAACTTAATAAAGCCATTAAGTTTGATTAGTTTTATTTTTTATTACAATAGCTAAATGATATTTTAAAAAATATATATTTTATTGATTTTTTTACAGAGGGGAAGGGAGAGGGATAGAGTTAGAAACATCGATGAGAGAGAAAAATCGACCAGCTGCCTCCTGCACACTCCCTACTGTGGATGTGCCCTCAACCAAGGTACATGCCCTTGACCGGAATCGAACCCGGGACCTTTCAGTCCGCAGCCTGATGTTCTATCCACTGAGCCAAACCGGTCAGGGCTAAATGATATTCTTTAAAGTTATTATTTACATGAAAGCATGAAAAATTAGAGTGTATGTTACGTGAAATATGAAAGTTCTTTGATAATATGTTACATTATTTATAATAATATTACAGATATTAATACTGATATTGTATAATATTCCACAATAAAATCTTATTCCATTGGAAGACATAAATCTAGGCTGAATCACTAGATTCAGATACTTCTCATAAATTTTTCAAAAATGATACACCCTGTTACGATCATGACTGCTTAATATTATAATGTTTTTAAGATAATGTTTTATCATCTTATTGAAATTTTTAAGTTTATTTTGAGCTTTTAAAATATTTTACATTCTTTCATTATTTAGATTGTTAGACCTCAAAATCAATGCTAAGAAAATACCAATCAAAAGCCTCAATTTTAATAACTAAGCCTGGTTTAAAAATAACTTCTGTTACAGTCAAACACACAGAAACAGATAGAATGGTGGCTCCCAGTGCCTGGGAGCAGGGAAAAACGGGGAGCTCCTGGTCAACAGGCCTAACATTTCAGTGATACAAGATAATTACATTCTAGAGGTCAGCTGTGCTGCAAAATTCTACCTGTAGTTAACAATACTGTATTACGTTAAGTGTTCCTCTCACAATTAAAAAAATAATTGCAAATTAAGCTTATATTTATGAGCTTAGTGTAATATTTGCATGTGACCACTAGATAGAGCTAGTATAATGATATCCTGAGAGAATAACAAAAATAAGTAAAACAATCTTATACTTATCACGTGTACGGTTTGCTTTTCTTTATAATGCAGTTTATATAATGCTATGAACTCTGAATTTGTTAACTTTAAACCAATATACTCTTCTCAACTGTGTTCTGTTTTCACTAAAATACATCCAACCACCAATATATTATGAGGTTTAATTAATAGCAGTCATAATCCTAAAACAATAATATAACATATTAGCAGGAACATTTTCCTAAAGCCACCAAAAATAATTCTTTAAATCATATATTATGATTTTTGGTACATATACTAGTATATATATGTATATACAATATACATATAGTGTGTATCATGTATGAGGCAAATCATGCTTGCTGTTTTCATATAATGATTAGATGTAAAATAAAGAATATACAAAACTAAAGCTTAAGCCTAATGCTGAGATCCTAAAAGCAGAATAAGTTAGACTAAAACTTGTTTTCGCCTTCTTTTTATGAACAGAGAGAAGACCTCTTTTATGGCACTAACAATGGGCAATATAATTTGTAAGAAATTTGACACTTTATAAATACACAATCACTATCATCATCATCACCATAAAATATAAACTAATATAATACTAGTAAGTCCTTAGAGACTCATTCTTAAATATCAGTTATTTGCCAACAATATTAGTTCATTATTTATAAATACTCAGAAATTTATTTGATCATTTTTATTGCAATGTATTATTATAATTTCAAATTAATGGCATCTGGAAAACTCAATTTCTTAATCTGTAAAATAGGTTTAATGTTATGTGATTTAGAAATAAAGTTAGGAGCAATTGATTTTGCTAGTCAATAAACAAAATTTGTCAGATTTTATTGACTATGAGAATCATCTAGAAGAATATTCAAATGAACATTGAGCTTATTTCCAGAGAGTATAACTTAATTCTGCTGTGGGTCCTAAAATATGCATTTTAACAAGTGCCCCTAGGAGTTCTCATGCAGAAGTCCTTATAATTTTGGGAGCACAGATTTAAGAATATAGACCCTAAATTGAGATAAACCTGAAGTCTAAACCTCAGTTTTATAAATCAATGAAATGGAACAATAAAAAAATCCAACACAAGTAGCTGCAAGGGTTAAAGCAGATGACATATAAAAGAGCAACAATGCCTGGCACATAGTAGCAAGTCTGTAAGTGGTGCTCATTATACCCCTTTCCCTAATTATGTCTGAACCGTGTGAATATTCTCTGGCAAAATTTTCAGGGCAGTAATTGATGATGATAGTGACTGGCATTTTTATGATATTTTTGTGATTTTATTTTTCCTTGCCAGTTATGATATTATGCGGTTTCTGTTAATCACATGCTTACATGAGTAGCAATGTCACTTTATCTATTAATAATTACTTAGAGCCTTGTTCTTGCTTTAGAAAAAAACAACCGAAAACTATGTTTAGGAACAGATTACATTGCCACGAGGTATGTATGCCTCATTCAGCACAAATGTAAGTTGTCAAGAAAAATATACAGCATGCCTTTTCTCACAAAGAGCTCTCCAAAAGGGTCTTCAGAACTCCCTCCTCAAGAAAATCATTCAACTGAATGTTGTCATCTAATATTTTAAATCCTTTACTTGTCATGGGGTTGCGCATAAAATTGTTAACACATGACCTTCAGTGAGTCCATTGAACTAAGCTGCTTTTGTAGGCCTGCATTTACCTAATCCTGCTCACTGGTACCATCCTATTACTGAAGAAAAGCATGTGCTGTGTATAAAATACACTGACCCGTCTCTTAACAATTCTCTCTTCTTTGCAAAGTGATGTACATTAATATAATGTTATTTATCTGGCTTTTGGAAAAAAATCGCTGCCCCCCATAGCAAAAAAATATTTTGAATTAAAGTGATAATATACACTGCATGATAATGTACTTGTTCGAATACTGAGCTGTCTATTTAGAAGGTAAACTATTTCAAATGATTTTATCGTCTGCTTGTTTTTCCCAACTCAAACTTAAAATTAAGGGAGCTGGGAATAAAATTAGCTCACATTTACGGAGCGCTTATTAACTTCTGAACAGTCTCCTAAGCGCTCCATGTTTAATTTAACCCTCACAAACTCACAAGGTAGACAGTGTTATTTTCCTGCTTTGACAGCTGGGACAGCTGAGGCACAGAGAAGTGTAAGGAATGGGCCAACGCGCATGCAGAGAGGAGGCAGGATTTAAATCCAAGCTATCTAACATCAGAAAGACCTCCCCCTTTTCATCCCCACAGCCCCATCTCCAGCTGAGGCTCTTAATTATCTTAAGTAGAGTTTTAGGGAAGTAGGGGCATTCCAAACATGCCATAGTTTGGTTTTAATCTGCTTTTCCAACTATATTGGAGTAATTCCGTTTTCCATCACTTCCCTTTATGCAGTGGCTGGTATCTTGAACTTGCCCACCTTTACGCTATTGCTTACCCGTAAGTGACGTGAGTGCACGGCTTTGTTTTGAAACACACCAATAACATAGCCATGGCTCCACATCCCATTCAAATCCTTCATGCTCTGCAATGTGTTTTTCGTATCTCTCCAGGGCAAAGTAAATTTTTTTTTTTTCTGATTCTGGTAGGAGTATCTTGAAAACTCAATCTGAGAAAATCTTAAATTCACAGGTGACTAAACTCTAAACCAGTCTCGGCTCTGATGCACATTTATTTCCCAGGAATAACTTTGTGCTTTGGGATTTTTCCCATCCATTGGGTGGGATGCCCTTTATCATGTGTACTGCATTTAGGAGGTTTAGAGGTGACCCGCGTGATGATTTATAACTCTCAGTGTGGCTATACAGGAGGAGAATAAATCATCAGCCCTATGGGTCCAGTGACTCACCTAATGGAGAGCCTCAATCCCACAGAAGGATTTATCTAGAGAGACTTCTAGACATGAAGGTATAAACTAAGGTGCAGTGGGTACAATGCTTAGGTTTTCACTTTGAAACTCCCACTAGTTCATTATTAAACACTAGAGGCCCGGTGCATGAAATTCGTGCACTCATGGGGTCCCTCAGCCTAGCCTGTGCCCTCTCGCAGCCTGGGAGCCCTCGGGCGATATCTGACTGATGGCTTAGCCTGGAGGGAGCGGGCCAAACCAGCACTCAGACATCCTTAGCACTGCTGTGCAGGCAGGAGAGGTTCCCGCCACCGCTGCTGCACTTACTAGTCGTCAGCCTGGCTTCTGACTGAGTGGTGCTCCCCCTGTGGGAGCACACTGACCACCAGGGGGCAGCTCCTGCATTGAGCATCTACCCCTGGTGGTCAGTGTGCATCATAGCAACTGGTCATTCCACTATTTGGTCGATTTGCATATTAGCCTTTTATTATATAGGGCTAGAGGCCCCATGCACGAAATTCGTGCAAGGGGTTCGGCCCTCGCAGCCCCTCACAGCCTCGGCCAGCTCTTGCTGCTCTGGCTTTGTCTGGGAGGTCGACCAGAAGATCATTCGCCTGTTTGGTCTAATTAGCATATTAGCTCTTTATTATATAGGATTGTCTCTATCAGTGGTCTCCACCTTCTCTTTGTTAAAGTACAAAACTGTTCGTAAATCCCAATGTGGTAATCATTATATATTCAATATATAAATTGTTTTAAAACAAAGGCTATAATGATTTCAGTAACAATTTGAATTTTGTTAATTCCAATAGCACCTGTTATCACTAAATATGCAAGGTACATTTTTAATCATGTAGAAGATAATATGTGGAATCTATGAATGTGAGGATTTCCTGCAGTAAACCTCTTGTTACCCATGACCTGAGAACCATGAATTGAAACGTCTCAATAGGATACCTTATTTAGAATCTTACTACTTACGGCACTGTGATATTACTCCAGCTCCTCCCCTTTCTGCTCCCTTCTTTTTCTGTTTCTCCTCCTCCTCCTCTTTTTCTTCTTGTCATTTAATAACTCCTTTCTATGTTAGCAACTCTACAGCTTCTCTTTATGATGGCTGCAGACACACATCCTGAACACTGCAATCCCACTCTGTGGTTTGGGGCAGAATTTGGTTTCATTCCCACTCAAGGATATGTTTTAATGTTTTTTGTTCTGTTTTGTTTTTAAGAGAGAGTCAGGAAGGGAGAGGGAGAGGAAAACATCAATCTGCAGTTCAATCTACTGGGAATCGAACCACAACTTGGGTGTGTTCCTTGACTGGGAATAAAACAGGTGACCCTTCCATGCATAGGAGGGTGCTCCAAACAATTGAGCCACACTGGCCAGGGGCAGAATTCAGTTTAAAGCAAGCCACACCTGGGCAATAGCCATTCATCATTTTTGGTGGCTAAGAAAAGTATATTTTATCCAGGTAAGGAAGCTTGGGCTGCTTCTCACCAGCCACGGGTAATGAATATTAGTGACTCAAGATAATCAAGGTAATTTTTTTTCTTGGTACCAATGACTGGTTGTGTGTCATCAAGTAGGTTTAAAAAGGTCTGCCTCCGCTACACTTGTGAAAGGTTTTCCTCCACGATAAAACAGAGAAATTGCCTTTTCCACCAATGGATATTTTTCTGTGAAGCAACAGTGCTGGTGATGACAAAAACCATGCTGCAGCCCTAAGGGACCTAACATTATGTTGAGAGTGACAAGGACACAGATGGAAGGAAACCAGATTCTAGATAAATGTTATCTACCGTAACGTCAGCCTTCACACGTTTTACTGAAACCTTGTTGCTTAAGCATTATTAAAATTTTAGTTACTGAAAAATCACCTCATTATGTGCTCCTTTTAGTACTCCTACTTTCTCATCAGTTTTGTTCCAAAGAAAGGTATGGTGAAGGTCTACTCTAATTGTAATGATACTACATAATACATCTTTTTGTTACATTAAAATAATCTGTAAGCTCTCTGAAGAATTCAGGAGACAGTGTAATATAAATTTGCCTTTTCATTTCAAATAGCTTCTTAAAATTAACAATGGAGAAAATTACAAAAGTAATTTCAAAAAGAGTTTTAGCCTTCTATAACAATTTAACTATTATAGAATTGGCTGAAATACATGACCTTATATTAACGCAATACCTATGTTTACATTATTTTAGGGAACACCATAATATTTTGTGGGATCCTATTGCTTATTATCATTACTTATAGCAATATTCATCATGTTTTCTTTGAAAAGTGAAGACTTAACACAATTTTTTGCTAATATTTTAAATATGACTTTTAATTATAAATTATAATTATCTGGCCCTGGTTTTATTTTGGAAGTCTCCTTAAGAGTACTTATTCATATCAAAATAAATTTTAAGGTTTATAATATTTTTCACTAGGTGCATTAGGAATATAAATGAGCTATACTATAGAGCAGCGGTTCTCAACCTGTCGTGACCCACAGGTTTGACCCTTTAGCAGTCAAACGACCCTTTCACAGGGGTCGCCTAAGACCATCTTGCATATCAGATATTTACATCACGATTCATAACAGTAGCAACATTACAGTTATGAAGTAGCAACGAAAATAATTTTATGGTTGGGTCACAACATGAGGAACTGTATTTAAAGGGCCAGAAGGTTGAGAACCACTGCTATAGAGACTTATTTTTGTTATTCTAATTTCATAATAGAGAAAACTAATTTCAGAGACCTCACATCACTTAGCATCATAGAACTAAAGGGTCAAAAGAACAAATTCTACTCCCATTCTATATAATTATTCTGGTGTGGGTTACTACAAAATCTGTTAGAAGCTCCATGGTATCTGCTTATTATTGTTAAGACTAGCTTCCAGGAATAGTTCTGAGATGAAGATCAGTGAGAGGTCCAACAAAGGATAATAAGCAAAAGGTACCAGAATAGTTTAAGGTTCTGAAATCAGAAATTTAATGGATTTTTCTTAACAAGACTGTCAGATTCGTCAGAGTCAAGAAATAGAAGATTCTGGAAACTTAAGGCATTTCAGTATTATTTGAGTATCATATTCATTAAACACTATAAAATGGCCCATATTTATCATTTTTGGACTATTGAAATGACTTCATCTAATAAAAAAGATAAGAATGAAGAGATGAGTAAGATGAAAGGTACCAGGTCAACCAGGTCATGGAGATGTTGCATAGGATGATAACAAGCTTGGGTTTACATTCTAAACTACTCAGAAGTATTGAAAACCTATTAAGCACAGGAATTAAATGATCATATTTTCATTTTTAATAGACCACTCTGGATTTTTAGGGAAAAAAACTGACGTAAGTTCAGAGTGAGGGAGATTGTCACTACAGGACAAGACCTTAGTTACAGGGAAGTTGCAACTACTCATATAATAAATAAGGAGGACATGGAAAGGGAATAAAGGGGAGATGAGAGAAATACTTATGTGATAAAACTGGCAGCATTGTTGAAATTGCTGAATATGGTGTTCATACAGAAGAAAACGCCAGGGCTGAAAAAATGGAGTTCTCTGAAATCTTGACAGTCAGCATTTTGGTTACACTCATGATGCTGGCTTGTATGACTAAGTGGCAAAACTGTGACCAAGAATTATGGGGGGAGAATATCTATATCTATATCTATATCTATATCTATACCAAACACAAACACAATATATGTATATATCTCCTTATTTTATCATACTTTTTTTCAAAGTGGCTGCACCATTTTATATTCCCTCCAGCAGTGCATAAGGAGTCTAATTTCTTCACATCTTCACCAATACCTATTATCTGACTTTTTTATTATAGTCACTCATTTAAAATT
>NW_006285038.1:41284-42849 GCF_000327345.1 Myotis davidii
CTCCAAACCATCTCAACATACCTTTCTCAATCCTCAACACTACATCTTCTTCCACTCCACAACGTTCCCTAAAATTAACAATAAACTTTTACTTAAAGTTTTAAGTCAACTTCGCACTGTACATGTGCGTCCGCATGTGGTATTTTGTGGAAGAGCCACGCTCAAGGGGCCAAAGAGCCACATGTGGCTCTCGAGCCGCTGTTTGCCGGCCACTGGTGTAGCCTACTGCACTCCCAGGCTAGAGGGGATAGCCTATTGCTCCTCGGCTACAAGCCCATACACTACATGGCTGTACAAAACAACACAAGATTGAAGCACAAGAGAAGCAACACCGTCAAGAGACTTGGTGACCACTAGATGTGTGCGGCTGCTGCTGGTGCAACACAGCGTACTGTTTTACAGCAAACTTCTCAATAAGTAGAGCATACTCTAACTAAATGATAAACATATAGTGTAGTAAATACAAAAGCAGTAACACAGCTGTTTAATAACACGTATTAGGTCCTGTATATAATTGCATGTGCTTTACTTTTATACGACCGGCAGCACAGGAGGTTTGTTTGCACCAGCATCACCACAAACACATGAGCAATGCCTTGTGCCGCAATGTTATGACAGCTACAAAGTCATTAGGCAGTAGGAACTTTTCAGCTCCACTATAATCTCATGGGATCACCACTGTCTATGCTGTTATCGACAGAAACTTTGTTATGTGGTCCATGACTGTATCGACATTGTTGCAATCAGCAGGGACAGTAAGGAAATTGAAGCTTGTCAAGCATGCTTCGCATTCAATAATTTATAAGTTATCCTCTAGGGGGGAAAATGGAGTTCTCTGAAATCTTGAGAGTCACCATTTGGATTAGGAAAATAAAAATCTTTTGTGGGTTGTAGTTGTTTTTTATATTATTTTTAAGAACTTGTATTTGTTTGTGCTTTTTATATTCGTGGTTATTTAGTGGGACTTCAATAAGTGAATCTTTACGAGCAGGCAGGCTCGATGTTCTAGCATGGCTTGTATTCCAGACAGAGTCCCTCGGACAGGCTATGCTCCCCGCACCCCCCCCCACAACCTTTGAATGTCATTGGTTAAAGAAATGTGCTTTGGCCTGATTGGGAATTAACAGAGTAATTGTGTTTTGACCATCTTAGCTTCAGATGCATTTTTGGACATTCAAGAGAAGTTTATGAGTGTGCAATTGGAAATATGGTGCTGGCACTAAGAAGAGGTCCATGTTAGAGGTAATAATTTCTAAATTATGAGCTAATCAGTGATATGTGACATAAAGCAAGAGTGTAGAGCAGCAAGAAGAGGCCCTAATAGATCACTTGGATACACAAACATATAGAGATCTTGTAACCTAGGAAAAGCCAACCAAGAAAATTGTTAAGAGTGGCAATTGAGGGGGAAATATAATTAGGATGGTTATTAAAAAACAAAAAGACAGAGGAAACTGTTTCAAGACAAAAGGATGGTTAATTGTGGTAAGTGTTGTTGATACTTTGTATAATGGAAAGTCAAACAATTGGTTGTCTTTGGCAAGAGGATATTAATTAATGACATT
>NW_006285038.1:43238-44379 GCF_000327345.1 Myotis davidii
CAGGGCATGTACCTTGGTTGCGGGCACATCCCCAGTAGGGGCTGTGCTGGAGTCAGCTGATGGATGTTTCTCACTCTCTATCCCTCTCACTTCTTGTCTGTAAAAAAATCAATAAAATACATAAATAAAATAAAACTTTTGTTTGTAGATTGACTTTTTATAGGGATTTCAAAAAGCATTTTTTAAATAATTTGAATAAAGTCTAATGATTCAAATTTGCTTTTATGGTTCATGCTTTTCTGTACCCTATATAGCAAACCTTTGGCAACACTCCTCTCACAAAGGTTTTATTTTTTTTTTTCAAAAGGTATTTTAGTTTATAGACTTAGATCTACAATCCATTTTTAGATAATTCTGGTTCTGATGTAAAGGTGGATGTTAATTTTTTTTTCCCTTATAGGGATATCAGGTTGTTCCAGCACCATTGGTTACAAACACTATGCTTTCATTACTCCATGTCAGGCACTTGCTTCAAAATTAATTGCTTTTGCCACCATGCTTCAGGTCCTACCCTATTGGTCAATTCATTTTGTTCATAATGGGACAGACTGACATACTTTGATGTGGGGGTTGGGGGTGAGAGGAGATAAACCAAAGAGCTTATATATCTACTAGAGGTCCGGTGCATGGATTCGTGTACCAGTGGGGTCCCTCAGCCTGGCCTGCACCCTCTTGCAATCTGGGACCCCTCGTGGGTCCTAATTCTTGATTCTAATATGTTTTATTAATTTATATTTGTCCTTTCACTAATATTTAATTATATTAATTATGGTATCCTTATATTGATTGAAACACTGGTAGTAAAATTTATCTTTGCCCTTGTAAAGTTGGATATGCTCAGAAGTTTGGAGCACTTTAATATGCAAAAGATAACTTATATCTTTTAAGAAACAAAGTTGATAGCAATTTGTCAAGTTCACAAGCTATGTTACAATGCCAATATCAAAGTGAGTTTGAATCCCAGATGAGAGTTAAATAATGTTGGAAAAATAGGACGGTAATAAATAGGGCATTAGCTATACTTGGTCTACTGCTGGGTTCAGATATTGAAGGCGAAACAGAAGATAAATCAAGTATAATTTTTGAAATGTGTTTGGACTAACTGGAGAAAAATCTTTTTAAAATTTTGAATATATATATA
>NW_006285038.1:44564-45683 GCF_000327345.1 Myotis davidii
CCAAACTCATTTTTTATACTACCATATCCTAAAACTCTGGTAACCAGTCATAGAGTAATTTACACACACATGCTCATTCATGCACACACACACACACACACACACAAAATATGCCATCTTAACCATTTTAAAAGTTGATAAGTCAGTGGTTTTAACATTAAAATGTTTTACAACCATCACTACTATATATTTCTAAACTCAGAACAGAAACTCAGTAAACATTAAAGAGTAATTCCCCATTCTCTCCTCTCGTCAGATCTGCTTTCTGTTGCTATGAATCTGCTCATTCTTATATTTTACATAGGTGAAATCATAGAATATCTGCCTGGCTTATTTCACTTAGCATGATGTTTTCAAGGTTCATTTATGTTGTAGCAGGTATCAGAATTTCATTTCTTTTTATAGCTAAATAATATTCTGTTGTATATAAAAGCCATGCTCTGTTTATTCCCTTTATCTGTTGATGGGTACTGGGTTGTTTCTACCTTATAGCTATTGTAAATAGTGCTGCAATAAACAGTGGTCTACAAGTATCAGTTTGAATTTGTTTTCAATTATTTTGGGTGTCTGCCTGTATTAAAACTGCTGGGCTATATGATAATTCCACATTTTAATTTTTGAAGAGCCACCATCCTGTTTTCCATGGCAGCTATCCCATTTTACATTCTCACCATCCATGGATGAGGGGCCCAGATTGTCTACATATTCAACACTTATTTTTCTTTTGTTTTAATTACAGCCATCCTGGTAGGTATGAAGTGGTAGCTCATTATGGTTTTGATTTGCATTTTCCTAATGATTAATGTTGATGAGCATCTTTTCATATACTTATTGACATTCTTAGATCTTTTTTGAACAAGTTTCTATTCAAGTCCTGTGCCCATTGTTAATGGGGTTGTTTTTCTTCTTGTTATTGAGTTTTAGGAGTTCTTAATATTTACTGGATCTAAAACTCTCATGAAATATATGGTTTATAATATTTTATCTCATTCTGCATATTATCCTTTTACTTCTTTGATCATGTCCTTTGATGCCAAAAAATTTTTAATTTTGATTATATTCAATCTGTCTTTTTTTTCTTCACAAGCTAGTGTCTGCTGTCATATAAAAAAAATCCAT
>NW_006285038.1:46029-52504 GCF_000327345.1 Myotis davidii
ATTGTAAGAGGTAGGGCTTCACTTTTATTCTTTTTCATGTGGAAATTCAGTTCCAGCACCTTTTGTTGAAAAGACTATCCAGCCGTGGGCAAACTACGGCTCGCAGGCTGGATTCACAAGCTAGTGTCTGCTGTCATATAAAAAAAATCCATCGCCAAAGCAAAATTCCTCTAAGTATTGTTCTAAGTGTTTTATGGTTTAGCTTTTTATTTCTTTATTAATTTTTTTAAAAAAATATATATTTTTATTGACTATCCACTGAGCCAAACCGGTTAGGGCTCTTTATTTATTTTGATGTACTTTTTATTTGTTGTAAGAGGTAGGGCTTCAACTTTATTCTTTTTCATGTGGAAATTCAGTTTCAGTACCTTTTGTTGAAAAGACTATTCTCTCTCTATTGAGTGGACTTGACATCCCTGTCATAAATCAATTGCACATAGACATATGGGTTTATTCTGGATTCTCAATTCTATTCCATTGGTCTATATATTTACCCTTATGCCAATACTATACTGTTTTGATTACTCTAGTTTTATAATAAGTTTTGAAAGTGTGAGTTGTTCAATTTGTTCTTTTTTTTAAGATTTTGGTGTTTTGTTTTGTTTTACTCTTTAGGGGCACTTATAATTTCAAATGGATTTGAGGTTCAGCTTTTTCATTTCTGCAAAAAAAGGCTGTTGGAATTTTGATAAGGGTTGCATTGACTCTGTACATTACCATGTGTGGTATTGACAGTGTATACATCTCTGTGTTAAAGCCTATATTAAATGATTTTTTTCTTTAAAAATGAGTCTTTCATAATTTATCTATTAGAGAAACGTAGACTGACATGTTCCATTCCCTGGATCCATACGGAAATTCTAATGTGTCAAAACTAAGAAAAAATATACTGAACAAACTTATTTATGAGAGAAAAAGCAGGGTTCCTGCATTGGAACCCCAGCTTCGCCATTTACTGGCTACATAATGATGGCAATTTATTAAAGGTCTTTCTGCTCCTGTAGTCTTACCTAAGAAATGAGGGTAATAGTAGTGACTTCAAGGAGTTTTCATGAAATTTAAATGACTTTTTATTTGCAATATACATAGTAAGTATTTAGCAAAGGTTAACTATTTTATATAACTAATAATTTGTAGCATCATTTCACTTTATAAAAAACATTTTAACATATTATTAGTCCCAATTTACAGATAAAGGAACTAAAATTCACAAATTGTGACATACGAAAGGCATATTAGAAATCAAAAGCTATAAAGTTTTACTTATACAGGGTAAGTTCTAGAGATCTGCTGTACAGCATTGTGCTTGTAGTTAATAATAGTGTACATTTAAACATTTATTAAGAAGGTAGCTTTCATGTTATCTGTTCTTGTCTCACACAAAAATAAAAACCTATGAACACCAATGATATTAAAACCAAATACTTGTTTTTTAAGCCTATATTCTTTCCACCAAACTGCTTCCACTTGATATTAAAATTGAACAGTAAGAATAATATAAAATAAAATTATAATAACAGAAGATAAATGGAAATAATGAATTTTTACAATAATCTGCAGAAAGTTAATTCCCTGTTCCTACTGTTCATATATTTTTTTTTCTTTTTTTCTTTCTGGTTTTCAGTAGAGAGAACTTGAATTACTGGTTGTGAAATTTATGCAGTGGTTGGCAATCTGTTGAATGTAGAATCATATTTAACATTTGTACTACTCTGATTTCATTATAAATAATTACAATTTATACTAGGACCCATAACTATGAATGCAAGCACATCAACAATAAACTATGCTTGCGTATCTGCTTTTTATATGAATAATTCCTGATTATTGACTCATAATTTAAGAAAATTTACTGTTCCTTTTTGGAGTCTCATAAGCATAAGTAAAAATGAAAGATAGCATTGACTTTTAAAAAGATTTATCAGTACAACTTAGAACAATATAAAATATGTTAATAAACCTATTAATTGAATTAATGAACCAATTATCTAGTTAGTAAATATATGTCCACATATGAACTTTACTATTATTATTCACAACTATAATCGGAGGCATTTAAGACATTCTGATTGATGTCTATGCAAAAGAGATTATAGAGATTGGGAAAGTGATTTCCATTGCCTTCAAACAGATGTCAATTGAAAGAAAACAGTATTAGCACCATGTAATCAGAATAACAAACACTGAGGCATCAAACACAGGAACACAGGGCTCAAAGTTAAATTAAAAGCATCTTTTGTAACCATGGCATTAAATATAATTTTATAAGTAATAACTACATACTTGCACCAGAGTTGCACATGATAGTTGATTATACCTATCCTGAAAGAATTATTGGTGTTTCTGAGCTCTATTTAAAAGGATGTTTAGATTTGTCATTAGTCATTTAAGGTAGTAAATGTAGTTCAATTAAATTATTCATAAGTTGAGCAGTTTAGTAAATAATTATTAAATGCGCATTCCACTCCAGACACTATACTAAATATTGAAAATACAAGTACTTAGAAAAAGACCTTGGAATAATATCCTGAGACCAAGGGTGTTAGACTCAACAGGTACAATCAAAAAGAGAAATGAAGTTAGTTTGATATAATTCAGAAGAAGACTTTGAATAACATTCTAAGACTATGGATATTAAATGAAACCAGCACAATCAAAAAGAGAAATGAAGTTATTCTGATATTACTTGGTCTAGTCAAGGACTAGTGATCAGTTCATTTAAAAAATGCCACTAATATTATTGCCAAACTTCTTTTAATAGGCTTTATTCTTTAGAGCATTTTTTCAGTTCACAGCAATATTAAGCAGAAGGAACACAGGATTGTCAAAATTGTTAGTCTATATTGCAAATTGCTTTATTTATGTTTTGAAAATCATTTATTTTATCTCTAAAATGTAATTATTTTCCCCATGCTACAAAGCTATTCTTTTAACTATAAGCTGAATTAATTCCTACTTAGTTTCACTGAAGTTATATGCTGGTGTAATATTTTAATAAGTGGTTAATTATTTATTATTAAGTAGTTAATTAGATTTTTCAGTGACTACATGATATACAATTCAATAAGTAACATTTGGACAACTGCATTAAAATGAGGATGGAAAATTAAGTTTATAAATCATATCCTGGCTCCAAATAAATTTCTAACTAAGTATTTACAAATATAGAGAAAAACAGTATAAGGAATATATAGTATATTAGAAAAATAACCTAAGGATAAGGAATTTATTCCTAAGCAAAATACAAAATGAAAAAGCTATGCCCTGGCTGGTGCTGCTCAGTGGATAGAGCATCAGCCCATGCACCCAAGAGTCTCTGGTTGATTTCTGATCAAGGGCATGTACCTGGGTTGTAGGTTCATCCCCTGGTCTCTGGTTGATTCCTGATCAAGGGCATGTACCTGGGTTGCAGGTTCATCCCCAGGCTGGGTTGGGGGCTCATGTGGGAGGCAACTGATTGATGTGTCTCTCACATCAGACACATTGGTGTTTCTCACTCTATCACCCTCCCACTCTCTCTCTAAAAATCAGTGGGAAAAATGTCGAGTGAGGATTTTTTTAAAAAAAGCTATGAAAGAAGAGTAAATACTATATTTATTATATGTATATTTGTAAAAGTATATTTAAAGATGTCATAAATAAATTTGTATATTAATACAACTAAAAAACTAAATAAAAATTATTTAGTTTCTAATAAGCCATGGCTTTGACAAAACTATCAGAAAGAGTAGGAAGATCTATGAAGATAAGTCAAGCTATTTGAAAGATACTTTGGCAAATAAATAAAATTCAAGGGAAATAAAAATGCAATGATAGAATTGACACACATAGGTGACAACAAAGAATAGAAGTGATAAAGTATAAATTTATATAATGATATAAGAAACACTCTCAAGATAAAAAAGAAAAGTAATGGAAACCATGAAGGAAAACAACAACAAAAACAGATGTAGAAACCAACAAACTTGTCTAAAAATGATGTGTGTTCCAAACAATGAAAGAACTATCTAAAACAGCGTTTCTCAACCTGTGGGTCGCAACCCCTTTGGGGGTCGAACGACCGACCCTTTCACAGGGGTCGCCTAAGACCATCGGAAAACACATATACAATTACATATTGTTTTTGTGATTAATCACTATGCTTTAATTATGTTCAATTTGTAACAATGACATTGGGGATCACCACAACATGAGGAACTGTATTAAAGGGTCGCAGCATTAGGAAGGTTGAGAACCACTGACTGATCTAAAAGGAGGCACTAGCCAGACTGAAGTGAAAATAGCTTAACCAAGAAAGCAGGAGAAAAAACAT
This sequence comes from Myotis davidii, assembly GCF_000327345.1. Taxonomy (NCBI): domain Eukaryota; kingdom Metazoa; phylum Chordata; class Mammalia; order Chiroptera; family Vespertilionidae; genus Myotis; species Myotis davidii. The sequence continues at coordinate 50,342 of NW_006285038.1, forward strand.
CTCAGTGTTCAGCTAAAAGGGATTCACTATGTTTTAGCAAAGGGATTCCAGGGAAGGAGAATGGCTGATTTCCACAGGGTGGGTCATCTTGCCTCTTCCCCCACCCCCCAGTTGGTTGGTAAGATCCTCCTCTGCTGAGGTTGCTCCTTGCTAAGTAATCTCATGAGAAAAATATCTTCACACACTGCATCCATTCAGAGAGTTCTATCCACATACCTCTCCCCCAGAACTCCTTGTTATCAATACTTGAATTATGGGACTAAATAAATGCCAACCAAACAGAAAAGCAGAGGCTTTTTATTTATTTTTATTGTTTTGAGTTTGCTATAGCAAGGGACTCAGCCACCAGGGCATGTTTTGGCAGAGACTCAAAATCAGGCAGAATGGTGGATACTTGAATTATGGGACTAAATAAATGCCAACCAAACAGAAAAGCAGAGGCTTTTTATTGTTTTGAGTTTCCTATAGCAAGGGACTCAGCCACCAGGGCATGTGTTGGCAGAGACTCAAAATCAGGCAGAATGGTGGGAAAGCAAGTGGAAAATGGGTAGGCTTCAGGTTCACATTGATTGGAGGTGGTTGGTATAGTGAAGCTGTACATAGGTTCTCTAGGAGAAGAGCACCCTATGTGCTTGGTTAGGGGTATATATTTGACTTTCTTGGTTGGTAATAAATTGGAATTAGGGACAAAAATTAGCCAACCTGTCAATTATTAATCAAGTCGTGACTATATTGGGTCAACTACTACAGAAGTTTTTAAATCCTGGATTGTTATCAAAGAAAGCAATCTGGGTTCCTGTAAGTGACTTATAGTGACGTATGATTTTGGGGGCTGTTTATTATAGATAAGGGGTTGGTTTGCTGATAACATTACTTCAGAGTGTGGGCAGAGTTCTGTTTTTATGCATCGTCTGGCCCTTGTCCATGTGTATATTCAATCTCCCAGGATTGTGTTTATCCCAAGACCTGGATCATTATGCTCAACCACTGACCCACTGTGACTGAATCAGTACCCATCATATCTCTGGCCATAACTACTTTCAGGCAAAATGCACACCAGGTGCATCATATAAGTTCTCTCCAGTGGGGAGATTGCCCTTTATGTCTGTCCTTCAGAACCACCCTGAGTGGAGACCTGGAATTCTGATTTCATCCAGTTGGGGTATTGCTGGCATACTGTGCAGAACAATCTGCAGAAACATCCTTTTCCCCTCAGCCAATTGGTCATAGAGAATTTGCTATGAGGTAGAGTGTAATTTTGTGAGAGAAAAAGAAATTTGTCAGGAGTAGGCATCTAGGCCACTTACTCATCAACTTATTTGTACTATCAGGGCTTGCTTGAGCCTGATCTTGAATACACAGCTGATGTTGGAATGCCTGCTGCTGTGGGTGAAAACTCCCACTTCCTGATGGTCAAGTTTTAGTCTTGATTAGGCCCAGTAGCAAACTAGAAGCTGCATCTTGCAAAGTGAATATTTCTTTACAGGAGCTGACATGGCCTTGCATCATATCTCATAGGTCTGTGGTGTGACTCACCTCACCTATAGGAGGTTACCACCAGTTTTCCATAACCTTCCTAAGTGGCACAGACACCCCATGCCCCACCAGATCTGCTGGTCATTTGGCTCAAGGGGCAGAACAGCTGGCATGAAAGCCTGTATCTGTAGCAGTTTTTTCTTACTCTGGATCTTACTCAAAACAGACGACCTTTTTGTTAGGTTCCCTGGAAATTGGTCTGGTATGGCATACCCAAATGAGGAAACGCTGCTTCCAAAATCTAAAGAGACCCATTCAACAATGTGCTCTCTTTCTTGGTGATAGGCAAGCAGCTGCAGCAAATTGTCTGCTGAAAAGGGACAATTCAACCTTCCCAAGGGAACAGTGCACCTAGGAATTTCACTGAGGTGTCACAGCCCTAGATTTCTGTGGCACTGAAGTCCCATTCCCTGGCATGCTTGTTTCTTATCAAGGCATTTAGAGTGGTTGCAACTTTCTCCTCTCAAGATTTAAATATGTTATCAACATAATGAACTTGCATAATGTCTGCGGAATAGACAGGTAGTTCAAGACTCCTGTATAAAACATGATGACGAGAGCTAGTGTATTGGGCAACCCTAAAATAACACGGTGGGTGTATATATGCTGATATTGCTCATCCTGCTG
>NW_006285038.1:52571-103352 GCF_000327345.1 Myotis davidii
TATGTGTTATTATACTCCTCACCTGAGGATATGTTTCCACTGATTTTTAGAGACAGGGAGGGAGGGAAAAGGAGGAGGGAGGAAAGGAGGGAGGGAGAGAAAGAAACGTCAATTGGTTGCCTCCTCTATTCACCCCAAATGGGGATCAAACCCACAATCTAGGTATGTGCCCTGACTGGAATCAAACCCACAACCTGTTGGCGTATGGGACAATGCTCCAACCAGCTGAGCCTCCCAGCCAGGGCCCCTATGGTCTTTTTTAACAAAAAGTTTCCGGAATATGTTTATTCAAACAATACATTCTGGGACTGAGGAAATAACCACAGGGTGTGTTCAGGAACTGCCTAAACCACCATGAAATAGACTTGAGCCAGAACTCTATTAATTTCCTATGCTTCATCTTTCTCATCTTAAAAACAGGGGAGGACTATAATAATAACATCTACTTTATAGTGTTGTGAGATATGAATGAGATAACTATAAGTGACATTTTTATTAAAATTTCGGCACATAGTAAGCCTAAAAAATATTAGGTATTATTTTTAAATTTGAGACTCATTAAAAATAGTTTTCCTGTCCTGGCAACTCTATTTCAGCAGTACAAACTTAATTAAGCAGAAAAATTAAAATTAAGAAATCAAACCAACTAGATGGTGATTATTTTTCATTATGAAATTCTGAACTTTAAAATTGATCCTCATTACAAGATGTTTGACCCACTTAAAATTTTTAAAATTTAAATTAACAATGTTTGTAATAAAAAAGTTAAATAATTTGAATATAATGTACATAACTATAAAATATGCATAGAAAAATGGGAGAAAATACAATTAAATGTTTATAATGGACAGATATTCTTCAGTTTTGTAATAATTCTCTAGTTGTATTTTTATAATATTATGTATTAGGGCTGAAATAAAAGTTTGTATCAAATATTAAAAAAATAAAAAGTCAGAAATCACTGCTGAAATCCTGAACAGCCTCCTAGGCGTTTTGCACATCGTTTGTTACTGTGAGGACAGATGGGCAAGAGTGTTGGTGAAGTACAGCCAGCCAAGGACATTCGGAACGAAAGCAAGTCTCTGAGGCCTGTCAGTGAACAGAAAGGACACAGGGGGTAACGAGAGTGGTAACACATGAGCTGCTGCTGTCATTCCTCGGATGCATACAAAGGATTGCAACAGCAGAAAGAACCCAAAATCCAGCATAGAAATGAAAACGAGGAGCAGGAAGGGGTATCAGAAACCCAGGGGTGAAAGCAGCAGGGAATGGAGACGCTCTCTCCATCCTTTCTGCTCAGCGGTCAGCCTGTCCTACACAGCTCGAGGGGAACAGTCCCATCCCCGCCGTGACCACCCTGCAAGCCTCAGCTGGGATAGGCTCTGCTGGAACGACAAACGTCACAATCCAGGGGCTGAACACAACTGGAGACGACTTCTCCCTCAGGCCACAGGGTGCTGAGGGCTGAACAGTCCTCCTCTATGACGTCACAGGACTTCAGGCCACCATGGCATCATCCAGCCAGATTGGGAAAAGAGCGGATGGCTGCGGCCCAGATACTCTATGGCTCTTCCTAGAAGTCACATACTTTCCCTCCACTCATGTTGCTTTGGCCCGAGCTAATCACAAGGCCATCCTAACCTCTAGGCCCATGGTCAGCAAACTGCGGGCGAGCCACATGTGGCTCTTTGGCCCCTTGAGTGTGGCTCTTCCACAAAACACCATGTGGGGCGCGCACGTACAGTGCGATTGAAACTTCGTGGCCCATGCGCAGAAGTCGGTATTTTGTGGAAGAGCCACACTCAAGGGGCCAAAGAGCCGCATGTGGCTCGCGAGCCGCGGTTTGCTGAGCCGCAGTTGGCCGACCACTGCGAGTCTAGGCAGATGGGGAACTGTTGAGAGGCACGTGGACACTAACAGTTGCTTCCATTCCGCCATCACCATTTCTACCTACATAACATAGCATTGCTATTCATCTTCATGACAATGTTCTCCTCCAATTTTAACCCGAATATTTCCTTGGATATTCTCCTTTCTCAAGTACCTTCCATGATAACCTATCACTACCAACTAGGTTGAAACTAAATTCCATATCCTGATTTTCTAAAATCCCCATGCTTAGGTTTTACTTTGTATAACTTTAACAAATAATAACAAAAGACATCTTTTTTTCTGTGACTTCTACATAGGCATGCCACTTTAAATTCTATCCATGCCCTTCTCTTCACTGTGAAGGTATCCTTCCTCCTATCCTCACTGACAATGAACATGATGAATTCTACCAGGCCAGTGTGGCTCAACTATTGAGCATTGACTCAGAAACCAAGAGGTCACCGGTTTGATTCCTGGTCAGGGCAGGCTCTATCCCCCGTGCAGGGGAGAGAGGGGTAGCATGCAGGAGGCAGTCAATTGATCTCTCTCATTGATGTTTTTATCTCTCTATGCTCTCCCTTTCTCTCTCTCTAATAAACAAATAGATACCTTTAAAAAAGGAATTCTATTTGAATACTAAAATGATTTCATATCCAAGGAGATTCCTGCTTCTCTGACTCCCATCTTTAATTCCATCACAACCAGCTCCCCTGAGTTTAGTGACTGTGGGACTGGCAAGAACACAATACCTGGAAAAGCACAGAGAAAACAGGCTCTGCAAGATGCTGAAAGGAGAACTGACAAAAAAAATACTTTCTCCTATAATGTGAGGGCGAGACATGAAAACTCTTAGGATCTCTAGGGTTGGATCTAGATTCTAACAATGGCTTATGAGTACGTAATGAAAAATAACCAGTGAGGGCCTAGCAAACAAAAATAAGAACAGAAGTGGAAAAATAGTCCAGATGGCGTTCGCAGTATATATATATATATATATCCAGATGGCGTTCACAGTATATATATATATACAGAGAGATTATGAGAGAGAAAATAACTTGAAGAGAAATAAATAAGAGCCCTTAAGATGACTCTGTTGTAGCACAAAATGTTGTCTGGAATATGTAAGTAGGTAAATAGTGTAATAATGGTTTACATATGCGTGCAATATTTTATTTGAATTAGAAATGAAAAGGTCACTGAAGTAGGTTACTGAATGAGACCCAAACTAGGAATTCATTCAAATTAAAGAAAAAATATCAAAGCACACAACAAACAGAGTCACATAAAGAACCTAAATAAATGAACGAAACAAAACAGGTAGAAGAGTCAAGAATTAAACAGAGAGCCTAGGCAGACTCATGCATATGTAATCAGTTAATTTATAACAAAAGAGCCAAGAATATACAATGGGGAAAGGTTGGTCTCTTTAATAAATATTGGAAAAATTGGATGTGAAACAGAATAAAACTGGATCACTGTTTTATATCATACACAAAAATCAACTCAAAATGAATTAAATACTTAAATATAAGACCTAAATCCATAACCAACTAGAAGAAAACATGTGAAGTACATGTCTCGATATCAGTATTGGCAATGATTTTTTTTTTATTTGACACAAAAATCAAAGGCAATAAAAGAAAAAAAATGCTGGGATTATATCAAATTAAAAAGCTGTGTACAGCAAAGGAAATTATAACAAAATAGAAGATACCCTACTGAATGGTAGAAAATATTTGCAAACCATATCACTGGTAAAACATAATCACTGACAATATATAAATAACTCACACAACTCAACAGAAAAAATCCAATTAAAAATGGACAGAGGATCTGAATAGAAATTTTTTTCCAAAAAAATAAAATGTCCAAAGGTACATTAAAAGGTGCTCAACACTATTAACCATTAGAAAAATCCAAATCAAAGCCACAGAGAGATCATCTCACACCTGTTGGAATGGCTATTATAAAAAAGACAAAGAAATGTTATGGTGAGAATTTATATAAAAGTGACCCCTTGTGCATAGTTGGTGGGAATGTAAATTATTCCAAGCACTATGGAAAACAGTGTGGAGGTCCCTTTAAAAATGTTAAATACAAATACTGTATGATCCAGCAATTCAATCTCTGGGTATTTATCTTAAGGACATGAAATCACTGTCTTGAAAAAATATCTGTACTCCTTATGGAAGGTAGCATTATTTACAATAGTCAAAACATGGAAATATCCTAAGTGTTCACCAATGGATAAATAAAATGTTTTATACACACACACACACACATATATATATAAAATGTATATATATATACGCATATATACATGAAAGCCAGACTTGCAGAATATGTTCACAAAACGTATATAATACATGTAGAAGACTCACGTTTTGCTAGTGAGAATGCAAAATGTTTCAGTAACTTTGCCAAATGCTTTAGCAGAGCCTTATAAGATCCAGAAAATCATTTCCTAAGAATCACTCAAGTGAAATGATATGTTCACACAAAAGCTTGTCCAGTACCTGAATATTCATAACAACTTTATTCATATTATCCAGATGCTGGAAACAAACCTTATGTCCATTGGTGTATCTATTAAAGAAGAAATGCTATATCCTTACAGTGGAAATGTACACAGCGATAAAAGCAGTTAATTACTGAAACGCCCAACAACATGTATGAAAGTCAAAAGGAGCATGTTAAGTGAAAGCTTCAGACATAGGACTATCACCTCTATAATTTCTTTATGTGATATTCTGGAAAAGGTAAAATGATCATGTCAGAAAGAAAAGCAGCAGCTACCAGAAGCCAGTGGTGGGCCATGCAATAGACTGACTGCATAAGGACACGGGGGAGCATGGCGCAGCTCTGGAAATACGTATATCATGCTTTTTAAACTCCCAGAATTGTATGCTTACAATGGCTAAATGTATGTCATATGCAAGTTACAAATGGAAAGTGCAGATAAAATAAGCCCACTGCAACTTGGGTATTTAAAATAACAGCACCCATTTTCTTTTAGTAAATAACAAAGTTTACTAGTTAATTCCTAGTCATAATTCATAACAGAACTCAGAGTTTTATCTTTATAACTCATTTACTAACTGTCCAGTCAAAATCACTGATTCCTCTCTTATAACTCCCACTAGTGGCCTGGTGCATGAAATTTGTGCATGGGGGGCAGCGGGGGTGGGGGGGACTCCTCAGCCCAGCCTGCACCCTCTAATCCTTGTGGGGATTGGACCTAAACCAGCAGTTGGACATCCTTCTTGCAATCTGGGACCTCTGGCTCCTAACCGCTGGCCTGCCTGTCTGCCTGATCGCCCCTAACTCCTCTGCCTGCCTGCTTGATCGCCCCTAACCACTAGCCTGCCTGCCTGATCACCCTTAACCACCTTTGCCTCAGCCCCCACTGCCGCAGCTTCATCAGGAAGGACGTCCGAAATGACATCTGGAAGGTCATTCAGCTGTTTGGTCTAATTAGCATATTATAATTTTATTATTATAGATTATTATAAATAGGTTCCTTATGCCCTTAAGAAAGCCTGTTTTACACATGTACTCCCCTATCTTCCATTAGATTTTAGCATTTTCAAGTAAAATACAATATGAAATAATGTTCTGTAAATGAGAATACGTTATAGAAATGATAGCTACTATTATTTATTATCCTTTAATGTGGAAGTGGTTCCTATTTCATCTTTGTTTGGAAACAAACAGTGCATACACATGATTTTTGCTCACTGTGTGCTGAATGTAGTTAAAGTGATTAGAATCCTTATTTTTACAGTTGGAGTTTTTCCAAGTTGCAACATTTAATTGAGGCACAACATGGCAGCATTATCTTGGGAACAAAAGCTGAGTAGTGACTAACGGTGACTATCTTGTGTTTCTCTTGGTTTTACTCATCATCACATTTTCTCCAAGTGAACTATTTATGGAGTTCCAGTAACACTAAGTACAAAGGACAATTAAATTGATTCTCAACAAATTACTAAGAAACACTTCCTTGATTTTAGTGTTTCCCCTTAATTGTGAAGCCGTGGCAGTTCCACAAATAAATGGGTCGCTTAACAGACTCCGCTGCTAATACTGTGAAAAGCTCACATTACCTAATGCTGCTTACAACATCTCTATTTTCACTCTGGAGGTATCCAAGAATAGAGGGATAGAGACAAAAATAATTGCTGTATTTTTCACTACAAACTGCACTTTACAAGCACACACATGTTAAAATATTAAACCCATACATGCTTCAAAATGTTTTGCCCCCATTTAATTGCCTTCATGTGAAGAATTTAGCTCTTCTAAGAAGTTTACACAGTAGAAAGGAAGTTCCATTTTATAGATAATAAAACTAAGTCTTGCCCTAACCGGTTTGGCTCAATGAATAGAGCATTGGCCTGCAGACTGAAGGGTTGCAGGTTCGATTCCGGTCAAGGGCATGTAGTTTGGTTGCAGGCACATCTCCAGTAGGGGGTGTGCAGGAGGCAGCTGATCGATGTTTCTCTCTCACTGACGTTTCTAACTCTCTATCCCTCTCCCTTCCTTTCTGTAAAAAAATCAATAAAATATATTAAAAAAAGAAAACTAAGTCTCAAAGTGTAAAGTGTATATATATATTATTGGGGGAAAGGTAGGGGAAGAGTTCCACAATTCAGCTTTAATTTCAACACAAAACTGTTTAATTACCTAGAACTAACTGACTGTTTTCAGAAATCAAGTATGAGCTACATGGCAGTAGCTCCATATACACATTTTCCAGCATTTTATCAGCAGTGCCTACCACATTTCTTAATCTATATCGCCTGCAACAATTAGCAAATTAAATAATAACAACTAGTTCTGAAAGCCTACATTCCAGAAACTGTATTAAATGCTCTATAATATTCAATCTCATTAATTCCCACAATGGGCTGAGACATGGGCTCTCCTACTCCCGGATTCCCCTGTACTCAGCGCCCCCTCCCATGATAAACGCATCCCCCTCTGTATTAGTTTTCTATAGCTGTCCTGATAAAGTTCCATGACACTTAGTGGCTTAAAACATCACACATTGATTAGCTTACAGTTCTGAAGGTCCAAAGTCCTAAAGCCAATGTGTGAGCCCACCACACCACTTCCTGGAAACTAGGGGGGAATCTGTTCCTTCATGTTTTCCACCTTTTGAAGGCCACCCACCTACCTTGGCTCACGGCTCCCTTCCTCCATTTTCAATAGCAGCAAGTTCCTCTCTGCCCTTCCGTGGTCACCTTTCCCTTTGCCCACCACCAGGAGGGATGTGCAGCTTCTAAAGACTGGGGATTAGATTGGGCCCACCTGGATAACCCAGGCTCCTCCCCCACCTCCAGGTCATGAACTTTAACCATGCCTTCAAAGTCCCCACTCTATGCGACCAAACATATTCACAGGTTCTGAGGATTACACATCATGGACATCTTTCAGGGTCATTAATCGGCCTGTGTCACCAGTATCATCAGCTCCTCAGCGACCACTCCATTATGCTTCAGGCTAACCTGAAGGCTAGCTTCTTTCTCACTCTCACGCCCAATGCTCCAAAAGGACCTGATCATCTTACTTCCACACTGCTAATTCCCAAGCATTATTTCAAAGCACTTATTCTTTTTTTTCTTTATTGATTAAGGTATTACATACGTGTCCCTATCTCCCCATTGCCCCCGAACCCCTCACTCATGCCCTCACCCCCCTGGTGCCTGTGTCCATTGGTTAGGCTTAAATGGATGCATACAAGTCCTTTGGTTGCTCTCTCCCCCCCCGTATCCCCACCCTCCCCTACCTTCCCTCTGAGGTTTGAGGGTCTGATCGATGCTTCTCTGTCTCTGGATCTGTTTTTTTCATCAGTTTATGTTGTTCATTATATTCCACAAATGAGTGAGATCATGTGATATTTATCTTTCTCTGACTGGAACATCTCCACAATGGAATACTACGCTGCAGTAAAAAAGAAGGAATTCTTACCATTTGCAACAGTGTGGATGGAACTGGAGAGCCTTATGCTAAGTGAAATAAGCAAAGCACTTATTCTTATGAGTTTCTTACTATCCACACAAAGTTTCTATCCATTTTTTTTTTCATTTTCTCTCTCTGTCCTTAGGCTTAATCACCAGAATAAACATCCTTCTTGCCATTTATTCCCGCAGCCTGTCCTCAAAGTTGCATCTAAATCTGTTAGACTACTGACATATAACCACTTATTTTTCCTTCTTCCTCCTTGTTTTTGCCTTTTTACCTGTTTTAAAGAGAGAGGAACGAGTTTCATCTTTATGGGCACCATAGAGCCGAAAGAATTAGAACATTTTCCTCCATTATTATTCTGTCTCTTAAAATTCCTCAAAACCACAGCCAGAAAACTATTTAATTACTAATTGGCACATCTTAAAAGGCAAGTGCAACAAAAGAGAGAAAAGAATCAGCCCCTGACAAAATGTTTCTGCCAGAGGTCCAGGGAAAAAATTCTTTGAAATTAGTCTCCAAATATTCTCTTGGTGAGTACCACCACCACCCCATCCAGGATCTAACTTGGTTCTTTGCCCTGAGACCTTGTTTCTATTTCCCAAATGAACCGTTCATCAAATCTCACCATAGAACGCTCCATCCACCTCTGAGGAAAACCCACTCACATACATAGGGGTTGATCATATTGACTGAACTCATTTTTTCCTGGCCCATTCATTTGCCAGAATTTGAGGAGTCAGGAGTTTGGGGTGGGAATGCAGGAGAACGTAGTGGTGGTGGTGGAATGACTTCTGGAACTCTACTACTGAAAATGACCATACATAGATCTTTATTGTTATTTTCACTAGTAAGAGGTTAAAACATGATTCTTTTTAACTGGGTTTTTCTAAAACATGATTCTTTTTAAACTAGTGAACCTGCCAGCTCAAGCACGTACACATAATCCAAGGACAGAAATGCAGGTAGAGATATGGTCTAATCTAAATCCAAATTGAAGGACAATTTTCCTACTTTATTTAGCAAGCTCTCTGCCATTTCCTAGAGAGAGTAATTCCCATTTCTTGGTTTGTCTTCATCCACATTAAGTGCATTATCAAAGTAACATAATAAATTATCCCTTATTAGGTTTCTCCTTGGTTATCACAGATAAGGGCCCTAGTTTGTTCATTCTAGTAAAGACAAGAGGAAAATGTGTGTTACTCTGTTTTTCTTTTGGATCTGAAGGGTTTGTAGTTTCTTTGGAGAACTGTTTGTTTTCAATATGTGTGTTTATTGCACAGTATGCCTTTTATTGCAACTGATCTGAAAATGTAGAGTTTGGTGACAATGCCATGGCCCGTTTAAACACAGAGTCCTGAGTTCAAATTTTATTTCACTACAAATAATCACTACCTTCTTAGCCAGTTTCCTCATCCATAAAGTGAGGACACTGTTATTTAATCTAAAGCTTTATGTAAGGATCATGCCACTTTACTAATCCTGCATGTATGTAGTAAATGCATGTATCTGATGCTCAAAAAAAAATGAAAACTGTTATAAATATTATTACAATATTGTCTTACTTGGTTTTCCAGGTGCATGTTGCTGTAAGGAAAGAATAAATAAACTGCAAATATAAACATCCGATTTTTAAGTTTTGTTATTTATAGTTTTAATTTGAATTTTTTTGTGACCATTCATTCTTTTGCTTAGTGTCTTTTGAGTTTGTGTAGTGTCTGTAAATGTTCCCAGATTTTTCAAAACAGGGTATACTGAAAAAATCAAATATAGGAACATACAGAAATGATCCCGAAACCAAACTACTGTATATTACTCTTGAGGAACTTAGAAAGAAGACCACATCGAGTTATTATCTTGGCTGAACTTGACTAAGCACCACGATGTATTCTTCTGATGGTAGAATCTCTTCTGTCTTAGGTTGTGACTACCCTGTGTGAAAGTCACATTGAGTGGGGTATGATCTTCACACAATGATTTTCTAGAAGAAATTGTAGCAAATATTTTAAGTCACTTTTATTACTTTTACTCTTTAATTTTTGTTTTGTTTTTATTTTACCCTATTTAGGAAAAAAATAAAAAAATCTGATATTTATCTAAAATAGCAATGAAGAAAGCTTTATAAACAATATGCTTCATATTCTGAAAATACTATTTAAATTTTTCTATTATAACACATGTTTAGTTTTCTTCTAATTACTATATTATTTGATATGCCTATATTTAAATATATTTATGAATGTAAACCATGTTGTAGAGGTAATTTCTCAGAGGAGAGTTTCATAAGTAAATTATACCAAATAGAATGTGAATTAAATATTTGGAATCATCTGAAAAATAATTCTTAATGACTACTAATTCATGACCCTTACCAGATGGAATAATTTGAAGTCTTTGATGCTTACAAAATATAATTTTCAGGCATCAATTCACTTTGACTAATAATTAAGCTAATTATTTTAATTAATGAGATTTGTTGGCCATCTATTCAGTTTTATTGGAATTCATTTGAAAATTATTTTATAGGCACATTATTCTGACTGGAGATAAGGTTCTATAATTGATAGTATAAAAATACTTTAAAATAGTATATGCCAGTCATTTTATGTAACTTAAAATTGTGAAAACTATATAACTTTATTAATCAATGTCACCCCAATAAATTCAATACAAATTTTTAAAAAATGTGAGAACTTATCTAATTCTCTGGACGATATCATCATAACAGTTGTATCATTTAGCATTTTATATTCAGCTTTTCAATCCTGAAAGCTAATGTAAATCATGCTCCTTTTCTCAGATTTCTTATCTAAATTGAAGTTGATTAAGTCAAGTTAGCATTTATAGGATTAGAAATTGTTTAAAAGGGTAATTTATCACTTTGCTCTTCTCTATGTTGTTCTTAAGCTGTCGGATAATTTTATTAGTACTCACGACTATAACATAGCAACATTTTCCCATAAAATGTGAGAGGTTGCACTAAAAGAATAAAATCAACAATTTTATTGCAAAGGAGTAGGAATTGTATTCAAAGCATTTTTAATAATAAAAATATCTAGCTAAATATCTTAAAATATAAAATTATTTAAAAAGATAACTATTTTGAATGCAAAATAGTTACAAAAATAATTACAAAACATTTTATGCTCTCACTAATATATTCAACAAATGTTTTAAATTGTATTTGTCAGGCATTATGAGAGGCTCTGATATCCTGAGAGTTACTATGAAAGCCAAATCCCCACCTCAAGGAGCTAACAACTCCTTTTATTACTAAAAATAGATATTTCATCAGAGAGATCATTGATTAGACTTCATATAAGTCAAAATTTTTTTTCTGTTTTGATGTTCATGGTGTCTTATATTTTCATAGTTGTTACCCAAATTATAGTAATGTGAACTATCCATGTTAACATATAAACAATGCATTTAGTTTATAAATATTGTCTACTAGCTCAACCAAAGATTCAAAACAAATCTAAAATAAGCTTTTTTAAAATAAGTGATAGCTAATTTTGACCATACATTGTAATCAAATACATGAATACCATAAATACCGTGTGTGTGTGTGTGTGTGTGTGTGTAAGTAAGTGTGTCAGAGTTTCAGCTCAACCATTTCTATGGTTGCAAGACTTGTGCCTGACCCCCTCTACTTTGTTTGAAATTTCAGTTTGAACAGAGAGAAGGAGCTTTTCTCCAAACTGAGGCATGCTAGAATTCTGAGATTATTCCCTCACCTTTAAGAGGCATGCACAGGTACACTTATTTACAAATACTGAAAGCCTTTTTTCTTCTATATTTCCTCGCTTTGAGTGGGGCTCAGAGTCTTACAATCCTTTGAAAGAGCATTCCTTATATGATTCTTCATTTATCAATATGCATACTTTTACTTGACTTCTAAGGTCAAAAATCCTGATTATTTTTCAACAAAAGTGCTCTTTTATAATCCTATACTATCCCTACCGGTAATGTATCTTTTTTGGACCCAAGTCTCTCATCACCTGACAGTTTCTTATTCCCCTTGCTGTTTCTGATTTGCATAAAGACACGCCATCCTGTCTATGAGGATTTCCATTTTCTCTCCTAGTACTGGGCAGAAGCTGAAAACTAGAATTGCTTCAATAGTCTCCTTATAATTTGCAATGCCCTTGAGCAGTAATTATGTTGTTTCTGCTTAGATTTCAACAGGGTGCAACTACTCTGAGGGACAGTCCATTTCATCATTCTGTGGTTCTAAGATGAGGGGTACCTTCTTTATACACAGCCAAAGCCCACTTCCTTATGATACCAATGATTCACTCAGTATGTAGTGAGTACTAGACTCTATGAATAAAACAAAAACAAATTGCAATATCTGCCTTTAAGGCAATATGTTATCCAATGGGATAAACAACTATAAATGGAATAAGGATCCTGTTCTACAGAGGTAGTTGTGTAACCACACCTTCCTCTCTCCATGGAAGAGTCCAACTAATCCTTCCAATATCTCATTAAACACCTCTACACCCATCTTGAACCTAAGAGGATCATTTGCTATGTGAAGTGGAAAAAAATAATAATGTTGTATTACATTAGAGTCCATATTCAGTTTGTTTTCATCTTTTTTAAATCCTCACCCGAAGATATTTTAGATATCCATTGATTTTAGATAAAGTGGAAGAAAGGGAGGTAGTGGGGGGGGGGAGAGAAAAAAAAAGAATGAGAGAGAGAAAGAAACATCAATGTGAGAAACACATGAATTGATTCTCTTCCACCTGGGGCTGGGGATTGAACCCAGGTATATGCCCTTGACTGGGAATCGAACCCGAATCCCTTCAGTTCACAGAACCATGCTCTAACCATTGAGCACACAAGCCAGGGCGTACTCAGTTTTTGTCATCGTGACTATATAATTTATCTCTCTCCTCCATTACACTCTAAGCCTCCTGAGAATAGGGAGTGGACCAGATACTTTGTTCATCTTGTTTCTGATATATAATAGTAACTATTAAATGATTGAATAAATTTAGTATTTGTCCCACTTTTCACCACATTATAACTATGGTAGTTTTCTATTGCTGCAAACAAATTCCCACAAAATGAGAGGCTTAAAACACTGTGTACTAGTACTTATCTCAGTTTCCATGGATCAGGGTCACCTTGGAACTTGGCTGCAATTAAGGTGTCAGCTGGGTCTCAGGTCTCATCTGAGGCTTGGTGCCTTCTTCCACGGTCACTGTGTGTTTTTCTGGTTGTTGTTGTGTGTGTTTTCCCACAGAATCTGGGTCCTTATAGTTTGTAGCTTCTAGAGGCCACCTGTCATTTCCTGCAATCTGACCCTCCCTACTGCCTGGCGGTTGGCTTCTTGACGTCCAACAGGAAAGGGTCTCTGGTGCCTCTTGTGTCTGTTCTCCAGATCCTCTCTTAAAGGGTTGTCAGGAGGTTAGCTAAGATAAAGCTGCCTAGACGTCTCCTTTGCTTGGCCAGGCAGCCTGCAGTGACTTCACAATCACACTAGCCCCTAAGCAAGCACGTGCCCTACCTAGATAGCAGCCTTCACAGTCACAAGTAAATGCAAGTTTCTAAGGTGGCATCTCCATAGCCTTGTGTTCAACAGTCTCCTGTGCCTTCCAGTGCTACCCAAATCCATCTCTTTTGATTTGAATTAACCAATCTCACCTGAGGCTTGGAAACCTCAAACACCGCACTGATAGACCCTAATAAAGGCACCTGCCCAGGCACTGTTGTCCTCCACACTCTGACATGAGCCCTTGTGTGGCCCCCTCAAGGCATGCCAGCTACTTCTGCTAGGACCAGTGAGTAATAAATCTCTATTTCAATTCCTCTTCTGATCATTTTGGAACCAAATAATCTAATCAGATTATTATGCACAAAAACTATTACTTGATGCTATTACAGCTGCTGACCATAGGGTGTGAACACAATTCATTCTTTTCTAATCTGGTTGTAAAGAAAAAAAGGAATGATGAGAGTACTCTTTTGTCTCTCCCAATATTATACATGTTAATTAACATAATTGTATTGGCTTGAGTCATAAAAAATGGGACACTTTTGAAGTCAAATATAAAGGTAACTAGAGGCCTGGTGCACAAAATTTGTGCATGGGAGTGGGGTGTCCCTCAGTTGGGCCTGCACCCTCTCCAATCTGGGACCCCTTGGGGGATGTCCGACTGCCGGTTTAGGCCCAATCCAACTGCTGGTTTAGGCCCCGATCCTTGTGGGCCTAAACTGGCACTCGGACATCCCTCTCATAATCCAGGACTGCTGCCTCCTAACCTCTTGCCTGCCTGCCTGCCTGTCTGATTGCCCCCTAACCGCTCCCCTGCTGGCCTGACTGATGCCTCACTGCTCCCCTGCTGGCCCAATTGCCCCAACTGCCCTCCCCTGCCAGCCTGATCACCCCAACTGCCCTCCCCTACAGGCCTGATCGCGCCCCCAACTGCCCTCCCCTACAGGCCTGATCTTGCCCTCAACTGCCCTCCCCTGCTGGCCATCTTGTGGTGAACATCTTGTGACAATGTGGGACGGCCATCTTGTGGTGACATGGGGGCCATCTTGTCATGTCCTGCAGCTGTAATAGCATCAAGTAATAGTTTTTGTGCATAATAATCTGATTAGATTATTTGGTTCCAAAATGATCAGAAGAGGAATTGAAATAGAGATTTATTACTCACTGGTCCTAGCAGAAGTAGCTGGCATGCCTTGAGGGATTTAAAATTCGAATGGGTGCATGAGGAAGTTTGATGAAATTTTTTTGGGGGGGGATTTGTAAATGTGCTTTTTTGAGAGTAGATAAAGATATAAGGAAGAGTTAAAGTTTATTTAAAACCTCAAGAGTTACATAATTTATCAAAGAAAGTTAGTCATATTAAAAAGGGAGTACTCAGTTTGTTTTTGTTTTTTCTTTCACTCTAAAAAATTTTAACAATCTTGCAATGTAATCTGATAAAATCCTCAAATAATTGTTTTTGAACAATAAATCAACTTGTTAAAGAAAATATAAAACTTTTTTATAGTATATTATTATAATTTGAAGAAGCAACTGAAAACATTAACAAATGACTAAAGTAATTATTTTTCTCTATAACATTTTGGTGTTTATATCAAACCTCACATATAAGTGATATTTGAAAGATGCCAACTTTATCATGGAAAACAGAAGAGTAAATAACATTGTAAAGGGGAGATAATAAATGCTTGATATAAAGAGAAGAGGATTTGGGATAAAAAGGATTTGTAAAGTATTGAAATGTCACCAAGGACAGCATTTGCCTTAATAATGAGTTAGATTTTCACTCAACATAAGGAATTACTTTCTACCTGACTAAGACTACATAAAGCATTCTACCAGTTGAAAATTTCCAGCAGGAAAGATAATTATATATGTGTAATAATTAAACATCCTGTAGCTGCTGAAAGGTTTATCTAAGATGACACCTTCTAATTATAAGGTGTGTTTTTTTTAAGTTCTAATATTACAACAAAGTATAAATGTATATATTAGAAATGATAAATATTTCAAAATTTAGGTTACATTGACTTTTAAATCATATTTCCTCATTTCATAGGAGAGTGAAAGTTGTTCAAGTCCTGCTCATATTTATTTTGTTAAAGAAATAACTAAGGACTTACTATGTCTAGCCCAAAGCCAACTTTTACTTTTATTATTTCAAGGAAAGTACAGAGCTTCTTACTATATTATGGGTTTTTCTCTTGAGTTTTAATAACAGTGAAGGGCACTTATTTGATTAAAAAGTAATGGCCAGCTGCCAGAACATTTTGTTAACAATTTATAAAGAAAAATCCAATTTATCTAGAAAAAAGGTTGCCTCAAGTCTTTTCCAAATGACTACCACATAAATTTGGCAGAACTCCGGGTAAACAAAACACTAAACAAAGGAAGCTTACATCAGCTCTTACTTCCGCGTGGAAGGGATGTTAAGTCCACACCAAGCAAAATAAATGCATAACAAATATTTGGCACATGAAGCAGTGAAGACAAACACGCCTCATAATAGAAACCCCCAAATCCATATTCACACCTGCAGAGTACAAGGAAAGGAACTCATTTTTCAAAGAGAAAAATAATATGAAAGAACAAAGAATTACAACAAATATTGTTATATTTTGAAAAGTCATGATACTAAAATATTTCTGAGATCCCAGGAGCCATGATTCAAGATTCCAAATTATGATTCAAATATCACCTCCACCCCCCACTTGTCAAGGACCAACTTCTTTTAGTATTTGTTTATTTTTAAATGCTTTTGGTTTTTTAAAAATTAATTTGAGAGAGAGAAGAAGGGAAAGGGATAGAGAGATAGAAACATCAAACCTGGAATTGAACTGTGACCTCTTGCTTCATAGATTGAGGCTCAACCACTGAGCGACATTGGCCGGACTAGTATTTATTTTTAAAGGACAAAGTGTAATATGTTTTCCATCTGCAATTTATTTCCTAATCTATGTCTTCTTACATGCTTTATCCAGTTCTATTAAAAATTCCTTCTTACTTTACCACATGATTGAAAGGAAATATGGGATTCCGTCTTTTCAATACAATGTGGTTAACCATTTCATGGGTCCCAGCAAGGACATGTTTGCTTTACTGTCTATATCCATCAGGTCCTGGCAGGAAACAGCATATTTTGGTAGCACTGGGAAAGTTTAATATTGAAATGTTCTAAACTGTAGGCAGGGTATTGTAGTGTGGTTCCCACCCTAACAGCAGGTGGTTACAAGAATAAGCACCCTTAGGTCTGAAGAGTGGAGGGCAAAGAGCATTTTCCAGAACTCAGACAAGACAGTCACGTGCAAAAGGTCACCTATGCGGGAATTTAGATTGAAGAGTTCAACCAACCGGAAGTAATCCAAAAGTAAAGGAACTGGGTGAATAAATAATCCAACCTCATTCTTTGTGATTCATGCTCTTGCTGGGCCCCTCCCTCAGCCAGATCAAACCTGAAGGCAAAGGATTAGGGCATCTCCTGATAGAGCTGGATGCCACAAGCCAGACCCCTGGGCACCCAGAGCATGGTGGAGAAGGACAGAGAGGGTAGGAACGAGATTTAAAGGGATAGATGAAAGATACACTAGTATCTTAGATATGCAGAGGTAATTATATGAGACGCCAGTCCAGACTGAGGGGCTCAAGTAATTAAGGGTATTGAATAAAGAACAAGAAAATAAATTTACATAAAAATAAGATTGCTTCAAGTCATCTCTGAAAGTCTTAGATAAACCCCCTCCCAAGCGTGTTTTTTTTCCATGTCTTCAACTTTATTTTAATAAAACTTGTATATCTATCCATAGTTTCACTCTTACATCCAAGACTATATGCGTTTCAAACTCACTGGGCTCACAGAGTTTGTTCCCATCCTGAGATCCCTCCCCTGTTCTCAGAAGTATATTTCTCCAAGTCAGAATCCATATTTCTCAAGTAGCACCCAGAAGGCAGCAGCAGAAATGTGCATGGGGCAGGCAGGCACTCCGAGAGTAGACCACCTGGAGCTCTCCTGATCAGAGTCACGTCCGTATCCACCCACTTGTCCACAGGTAACTGTAGCATACATCACACATACATGTGCACAAGCATGCACACTCACCCACAGTCACACACACACACACACACACACACACAGAAATCTATTATTTCTCTGCGACAGAACAGTCTGAACTGCAAGGAGAAAAAGAAGCATTTTCCTAACTGGAACATATTCCAACCACATAATTACCAAGGTCAGCTCTCTTGAAATGGAGTTATTACTTTACATTAACATTCAGAGCCATTTTATTTCTTTGTTTATCTTCAGCTGCCCTCTATATTCAGATCTTGCCCTCTTGGGCCTAGAGAGACTACGAAATGCACCCCATTACCGAGTCACATACAGAAGGTTGTTTAGGAGTCAGCACACCAGAACCATCCGAATAACGATCTATGATGACTTTCTGTGACCACTCATTTAAAACAAACAAACAATGACAAAGAAAAGATGTCAAAATAATTGAAGAGTTC
This sequence comes from Myotis davidii, assembly GCF_000327345.1. Taxonomy (NCBI): domain Eukaryota; kingdom Metazoa; phylum Chordata; class Mammalia; order Chiroptera; family Vespertilionidae; genus Myotis; species Myotis davidii. The sequence continues at coordinate 70,426 of NW_006285038.1, forward strand.
CACGCTCTACAGCACAGTGTGTGGGAATGCCATTCTCTGCTCAGCTCGGAGTAACCACTTAGGAGTATCGCAGTGGCCCAGCCTTTATTACGTGAGCTAAGAAGTACAGACCACAAAGACAGATGAAAATGAGGTCAAATGGAAAAATTTCAGATTGAAAATATCCTATCATAAAGAGTAAAGAACTAATCAGGAGACAGCCCACTTTGTGCAAATTATGTGACCACATTCTTATGCGCAGGTAAAGAAGAATTTTCCATAAGTAAGATATGCAATATGTTATGGTGGAAGGTTATTGTATATCATTTTAATGATATATAAGTTTGTATTAAAATTTGACTTGCCTGGGTAAGAAAGTCAAAATAAAATAACTACATCTAGTCACTAAGTATTTGATATAATATATAAAGTTTTAATTTAATATTTTAGGAATCTGGATATTTTTATGAGAAATATTATAATATCTAATACATTCTTCAGGTGATTTGTTGAACATATATATTTCCATTTAATATAAGATTATGTAGTACATATATACTTAGTTCACATTTGTTTATCACATCTCACATCCCATGCTTTACTGAACCTCTCTTTTTATTCTATTTCTTTATGTTTTGGAGCTAAGAAAGACAGCTTTCAGAAAGAAAAAATACATATGAAAATTTTCAAGTAAAAGATGCCTAATGTGCTTTTTAAATGATCGCCTTAGAGCAGTAAGACCGGTCTGCAAGTTGAAATAATTGCTTTCCACTGAGATTAAGTCCTTAGGTGAGGTGCTCAACTCTCCTGGCCTCTGTGATGAGGGAAAAGCAGTTCATTTTTTAAAAACAAATAAATAAAATACACAGAGGGAATGGAAGCGAAGCTACATACAGAAGTTAGTTTATTTGTTGGAAAGGCTTAATCTGCCTGCATTGATCTCACCACTCACTGTGAAAAAAAAAAAAAATCTACCCTCTGCCCTGGCCAGTGTTCTCAATGGTTAGAGTGTTGTTCTGTGCACCCAGGATGCCTGACTCTGGCTGGGTGCGTGTGGAAGGCAATTTCTCTCTCTCTCTCTCTCTCGCTCTCTCTTCCCCTCGCCCCCACCTCCCTTCCACACTCTCTAAAAATCAATGGAAAAAATATTTTTGGGTGAGGATTAACAAAAAATGAAAATAAGTAAATAAACCTACCTGCTTTGTAGAGCCAGCAGGTGACTTTAACATCAATTACTGCTTTTCCTTCCTTCAGGTGATAAAAAGCAGTGTTTGCTGAGAGGAAAATAAACAAACAAAATGAGCACTTCATCCTGACTCTGTCACGCCGATTGTATTCTTTGGGAAAATGATTTAACTTCCTGGAGTCTCAGTATCATTCATTCAAAAATTATTTACCCAGCCCTAGCCGGTTTGGCGCAGTGGATAGAGCACTGGCCTTCAGACTGAAGAGTACCAGGGTCCATCCCGGTCAAGGGCATGTACCTCGGATGCAGGCTCCATCCTTGGCTCTGACCCATGCAGGAGGCAACCAATCGATGTGTTTCTCTCACATCGATATTTCTCTCTGTCTTTCCCTCTTTCTTCCACCCTCTCTAAAACACAATGGAGAAATATTCTTGGGTAAGGATTAAAAAAAGGGGGGGGGCACTTTCTAAAAAAATCAATGGAAAAATATCCAAATATCCTTGGATGAGGATTAACAAAAAATAAAAATATAAAACAAAAATAATAAAAATTATTTACCAAGAAGCTGCTAGATGTGGGAGATACAGCAGTGTTCTTGAACACTTACTTTTGTTGGAGAAAGAGATATTAACGTTTAAATTATACATTTAATAATATAATTAAACTTGTATTAAGTACTGTGAGAAGTAGGTACTGGGAACTAAGAGGATATAGGATACTTAACTGATTAATAGACTATTGCTCTTTTAGGACCTAGCTCATGTTTTTCACACAAAAAAATTATAGATAAGAATATGTAACAGAAATGCCAGCTTCCATTTGTTAGCAATATTTCATAATTCTACTTAATATTAAAATAATTTTAATATTAAAGCCTCCACATAGAAAATATTACATCAGGTTTTTTATTATAATCAATTAAAAAATGCTGGTCTAATTTTTAATTTTTAAAAAATTTTATTGGGGTGACATTGGTTAATACAATTATATAGGTTTTGGGTATACATCATCTGTATGTTGTATTGGGTGTTCACCACCCAAAGTCGTCTCCTTCCATCAGCATTTATCCCTTCTTTACCTTCTTCCACCTCTCCCTACCCCTTGTCCCTCTACTAATCATAGCCTAATTTTTAAAAGGTTGAGAACTGACTTGCTCTTTTATATTCAATTTATTTTACATCTATTACATTAAATCTGGCTTAGCTTAGTCTCTTTGTAAACTCTTCATTCTCCTTAAAAAGCTATGGTTTTTCTTTCTCTACTCACATGAGCCAGAGAGCATCAATTTGGTAGATTCTAAAATAAGAATTTGGGGTGTCTCAAGTTGTGAATTTTCAGCAAAAAAAATGATAACAAGTATGGGAGGATTTCCATTTCCAGTAGGCCGATGGCGGATGAATTAGCAATCTGAAAACTTACTGACTGAATACAGGGTAGGTGGTGTGGGCACACTTTTTGAAAAAGAAAAATAAAAAGTTCACAAGAAAGTGTAAACAACCAATACGCAATGAAAACAAGCAAACAAGGTGATAGACTGAAAAAACGTTAAGTTGTACTGGTTGGCATTGTTTTTTTTTGTTTGTTTGTTTGTTTAGATTTAGGAAGACGCAAAATTTACTGCGCTATTCTGAAATGGTCTACCATCACCACTTTTATAAATAGAATTTCAATATTAGTATTTTCTGTGTGCCCTCTCTGAACCAGTCTCCTAAAAAGTGTAGTGGGCTTAATACTCAATTCACAAAGTCACTTGTGAACAAATGGAATCTTTTATTTGTATATAATTCAAAATGAGTATCTCTGAGTTCTCATTTTTCTGGCCAAGCAGCGTAACATTTTTAAAATCACAACAAATAACTCAGTATTTTCTGGACATTCCTATCTCTTTTTAGAGTTTTGCCACAATTGTTCACATTGCTGAGAAATGGCAGAGGGGAGTGCTGGAGCTTTAATGTGGTCCCCAGTCAATCTTTCGCTTGCAAAATAGCCCTGAGGCTGTCATTATCCCCGTGGGCACCACCCTTTCAAGTCACCTCGGTTTCATCTATTTCTTTTACAATTATTTGATGCAGAAATCATTTGAGAAGCTATGTATGGATTTTTCTCTCTGGAATACAGGCTCACATCACCCTATGCCATCTGAAACAGACTTCTTTCTCTCTCCTTCTCTCAGCCGGGGGTAATCCCTTACTGTTCCTAATATAAGTTGCCGATCAGATATATTCAACTCGAGGAAAGCAGCAGCAGTGTTTTAATCTTGCTAAAATTCACCCTTGATATACACTCATAACTGCATGTATTGAATAACTCGGTACAGCTTGAGTTGGGGAAAGGTGAGGAAGCAGTAAAATGTTAAGTTCTAGATGTACTAACCTATCCTATATTTTTTCTAATTTTAAACATATCTTGAGAATATAAAATTATTAGTTGGTGGATTTTGCTGTCAAGAGAATTACAGTCCAGCAGAAGTTGTATATTTGAAGATGTAAACAACAGTAACCTATTACTTCACTAAAATTATACATGGGGCTGGTCTATAATGGGAAAGACATATTTTAGGCTATAAAGCTTTATCTTAGGAAATAAAACAGGAAGATGCAAATGAATCCTAAGGTGCATGTGCATAATACAGAGTGACTGGGGCTCCTTAGAAAGCTCAGTACATTTGAGATCATAAGAACAAGAGAATATGAATTAAATGGGGTGGATTTTTTGTCTATAAATATCAGATAATTACAAAGGAATAGAAGAAGATATTGGGTACAGAGTTGATGTTATAATTAATGTTCCATTCTCTTCTCTATGGTATTCTAACTATGAAGAGGTGTCTTTCACCTCATAAAACTTCTCTACTGACATCCTTTCAAAACTTTATGCCCACTGCTACTAAAAGAATCTGTTGCTTTGTAAGATTTTTTAAAGAATGTTTTCTTATTTACGATGGTTTCCCTTATCACATGAGCTATACATTTTATTGGCTAACCCAAGTGTTTGATTTTTAAAAATCAGAATTTCTAGTAGAATTCTTAACACATCAATAGGTTGATTAATAACAAATGTTAGAAGAATTTCTATTGTACCAGGAATGTTTATTTCCAATTCCTATGTAGTTAGAAATTGGGCTCAGAAAGAGACACGCTTCTCCAAAAGTAGGCAGAGAAAATCAAACAAGAGCTCCTTCCTTTCTTTCTTCCTTCTTGCCTTTTCTTCTGTTTTATTTTATTTTATTCTTTATTCATATATTTCATTTAGCAGAGAATCCAGCTGGGCTCCTTAGACTAAGTAGACTAAGGAAACAAATCACAGAGGCAAAAGAAGGGCCCTTGGAGCTTAGGGGAAGAAAGCAAAGGGTATGTGCCTAAGAGTGTGTGTGTGGGGTCGGGGGGAGAGAAAGAGAGAGGGGAGAGAGGGAGAGAGAGAGAGAGAGAAAGAGAGAGAGAGAGAGAGAGACTGTGGAGAATCCAATGTTATTTTTGTAGTCCTACCCAGAATCAGAACATAAGATTGTATTTTTCTCATAGTACATCTTAAAAATTATGAAGATTAGGCAACTTTGTGAGAGGAGAAAAAAGTGTTTTTTCCCCCCAATGAATTTTAAACAAAAAATATAGTGATTAGAACTACAAGAATACAATTTTTCACATTTTTAAACATTTTAAAGCCAGAGGCTGAAATACAAGTATCGGACCTCTCATGAGATAAAGATTTCTGACATGTTTTCTAGCCTTATTTTTTTCATCAATCACAGTTCAGATGAAGAAAAGGAACTCAACCTCCTGAAGCTTTATGACTCATCTATCACTAATTTAACATCAGAGCAATCACTCACTGTTTCATAGGCTACGCCAAGGAGCGGTTTTACTAAAGCATGTCGTTTAATCAGTGAATGTGAGGTGAGGTCCTTCCAGAGTTAGAAGTGAGTGCAGAGATTAAATATCACATGATCTCACTCATTTGTGGAATATAATGAGCGACATAAACTAATGAACAAAAACAGATCCAGAGACAGAGAAGCATCGATCAGACCACCAAACCTCAGAGGGAAGGTAGGGGAGGGTGGGGGTAGGGGGAGAGGTCAACCAAAGGGCTTGTATGCGTGCATATAAGCCTAACCAATGGACACAAACACCAGGGAAGTGAGGGCATGTGTTTGGAAGCATCGAACAGACTGTCCAACCTATGAGGGAAGGTGGGGGTGAGGAGTTAAGAGATCAACCAAAGGGTTTGTATGCATTCATATGAGCATAACCAATGGACACAGACACTAGGGGGGTGAGAGCATGAGTGTGGGGTTGGGGGGGGTAATGGGGGGATAAGGACACATATGTAATACCTTAATAAAGAGAGAAAAAAAAGCAAATTGTTTTCATGTATGTAATTCATTAAAGGTTTAATATTTTAGGATAATTTTTTTTTCCAAAATATTCTTAGTGCTCAATTTGATTTAAGGAAAGTTTTTCATTGTTTGGAAAAACATTAAAAAGTGAGAGAGCTGTCTTGAACGAAGAAAGTCCATGCTAATGTGAGAATGTGTACAATGTCTTTGAGATAAGAGATCGGGGGAAATACAGATTTATGGAAGAAATGTCTTTCCTAGTTCTGGCTTATGCCACTAGCACTATACTCACTGTAATCTAAATCAATTGACTATTATAATGAGTCCAACCCATTATCTATCTTATATTCCCTATTTATTCTCTTTAGCTTTCAAGAGACAACTTGTTATAAAACTTGTTATAAATCTCTTCCACTAAAAAATATCTCCTATTGCTCCTTTAATTCTATTCATCTATAATGATATAGCTACTGTTTTATTGTTTTACCTCTTCCAACAGCTGAGTGGAGCCCAAAGGCTCTGAAGTCACACTAATGTAAATTCAAATACAGAAGTGAACCACATCATTAACCTTGATAAAATTTAGCTTTCTCATCTGGGAAAGGTGGATATAAATAGCTACCTCAAGCATTGTTGGAAGGCTGAAAAGTGAAATAAATATTTCTTAATGGAGTGTTCACATGTATGTTTTACTTCATCATGGATTTATGTGACACATTATTTGCAATGAGGGAGCTAAGGTTCGGTTAGACTGACTGCTGTTGTAGAACTGGGATAAAGCCTGGATCTTTTACATCAAGTTTAATGTTCTATCACCATGATGCTTTATCACAAGTGGTAATGCTTTTTTTAAACCAGAATTAATGTATAATATAGAAGTATTTGAATGTACAGAAAACCCTACAAAAATCCCATTTGCCCTAAATTTGCTTGCTCAGCAACTACATAAAACATGTTGATACACATCCTTGGAGAATCTTCTGTATACTTACTTAAAAAAAATCTCTATAAAATTAAATAGCTTGCCCTTTAATATTTTCATCATTTATATGTTAAAAATTTGTCCTTCCATGATATATTAGATACATTCCTACAAAATCAATCTTATTGCAGCCACAGCAATCTATAATATGAATACAAAATATTTCAAAGGCCAATATTACTCCATTTTTTTTTCTTAAAGAGGTGCTATAGTCAACATCCTTGTAACTATCAATTACAAATTCCTTAAGATAAATTCCAGGGAAGAGTTCACGGGTAAAGGCACAGGGCACACTGATTTTAAGGCTTATTTTTTAAATTACACATGAGAAGGACTGCACTATAAGAAGTCTAAAATACTTTTCACAATTTGATTAAAGTATTGACACTTCAAAATTTCATGAATAAATTCTGGAATTTCTTTTCCCCCTGAAATGCAACACCCACACTAGAATAAAAATGGCATTTTATTTCACTTTATTTTATTTTTGGCATAGCCAAATGTAATTATCTCTTACCTCACCCCTCTGCTCAAAAGATTATCCTGAGAAATCCACGTTTAGGTAACTTTTTCTCTAACATAAGATGAGCTTTCAATCCTTTTTTATTTCATGGTTTTTAAACCATAAGGAATTTTTTTGGTTTTTGCTAGTGAGAGGATGAGTTGCCTATATATTTTTCCCCATAAAGACACATTATATCATAATTTTAATCCTTCTCAAGCATAGTTTCCTTTATCCCATTTTTGTCATAATACTAAAAATAAAGGTAATAGGAGAATTAGTGTCTTATAGGGAAAACGATTTTCAGTCATCAGTGGCCAAACATTTTTTTAAAAATATATTTTATTGATTTTTTACAGAGAGGAAGGGAGAGGGATAGAGAGTTAGAAACATCGATGAGAGAGGAACATCGATCAGCCGCCTCCTGCACACTCCCCACTGGGGATGTGCCCGCAACCAAGGTTCCTGACCGGATTCCTGATTCCTGACCGGAATCGAACCCGGGACCCTTGAGTCCACAGGCTGATGCTCTATCTACTGAGCCAAACCGGTCAGGGCAGTGGCTCAACATTTTTATATGTTCTGTTAACCAACAGGTTCTGTTTGCTAAGCAATTTGTTTAGCAGAGTATCTGATATTTAAGAAAGTGTTCAGCTTTCTTGGATATTCATCTGAATATAAATGTGTCTGCAACTCATCTTTTGCATTTTCCCTCAAACCTTCTCATCATCTGTGTTCAGCCTCTCAGAATCTCCATTTATCCAACAGCCAAGGCAAAAATCTTGTGACATACTTAAATTATAATTCTTTTGTAACCCTTATCCAATCCATCAGCAAATCCCGTTAGAAGTGGCTTTGAAATACATTCTGAATCTGACTCTTAGCACCAGTCCAAATGCGTCTGTCTCCTACCTGGACTGCAGCCATGGCCTGCTCTCCAGCCTCCCTGTGGAGTCTGGTCCCCTCTAGGGACCAGTCCTTCACCAAAATGACACATTTAGAACTTCCAACAGATCCTGTTATCCCCTCATCAAACCGTCAGTGGTTTCTCCTGCAGTTTAGAATAAAATCCACAATGCTTCTATGGCAACAACTCTCCATGTAATCCTTGGTTTCATCAATCCGAAAATGTGGAAAATAATAGGATTTACATTCTAAGTCTACTGTGAGGATTGCCTACTGTGAGGAAAAGCTCAGTGCACGGGAAGTCCTTCCTAATTTATAGATAATACTTCAATCTGTTCTTTATACAACATATAGTAGGTAGTGATTCTCTTATCAAGGAAAAAAAATAAATGACCTAAACTTCAATTTATATGTTAAAACTGTGATTTAATATGGGAATTCAGCTTTCTAAAGGTGTTTTTTTTTAGTATTTTATGCATAATCTTTTAAAAATTTATTTTATTGTTGAGAGTGTTATAGATGTCCCCCCTTTACCCCTGCGGCCCCCTTCCACCCATCCTCTCACAGGCTTTCCCCTATTGTTGGTGCCCGAGGGTTATGCACATACTGCACATACGCTTATAAATTCTTTGGTTAATCTTTTCCAGCCCTCCTTCTGACCTCCCCACCGAGATTTGTGAGTCTGTTTCATGCTTCCATGTCTGTAGTCCTGTCCTGTTAGTCAATTTATTTTGTTCCTTCGATTCCACATATAAGTGAGATCATGTGATATTTTCTTTCTCTGACGGGTTTATTTTGCTTAGCATAACATTCTCCAGGTCCATCCATGTGGTCTCAAAAGGTAAGAGATCCTTCTTTTTTACAGCTGTAGTGTTCCATTGTGTACTAGTAAATGTAACACTGCTTTTTATCCATTCATCTATTGATGGGCACTTTGGCTGTTTCCAGATCTTAGCTATTATAAATAATGCTGCTATGAATACTCTAGGGGTGCATACATTCTTTCTGTTTAGTGTTTCAGGATTCTTAGGATATATTCCTAGAAATAGGATCACTAGGTCAAATGGAAGTTCCATTTTTAATTTTTTGAGGAACCTCTATACTGTTTTCCATAGTGGCTGCACCAGTTTCCTTTCCCACCAGCACCTGTCATATGTTGATTTTTTAAAATCAAAAGCTGCAACACATAAAGAGTATGAGATAATGGGCTTCAGAATCAAGAGACCAAAGTTGAAATTCTGGCTCTGATTTTTACTAAGTGGCCGTGAGCAATTTATTTGATCTTCTTGGGACCTTCAATGCTTTTACCTCTAACCCATCTCTAAAACTGAATACTACTACCTAGATTTATTTTAAATATTAAATGTGATTATATGTGTAACTACTTAGCTATGCTTGTTTATTATTGTTGTTAATCCTCACCCAAGGATATTTTTCCATTGACTTTAAGAGAGAGTGGAAAGGAGACAGAGAGAGACACATTGACATGAGAGAAACACATGGATTGGTTGCCTCCCTCACGGAGATGGAGCTACAAATGAGGTAGATGTCCTTAACCAGAATCAAACTGAAGACTCTTCAGTCCATGGGCCAACACTCTTTTCCACTGAGGCAATCCAGCTAGGGCTAGCTTATATTTTTAAACGATATTTTACAATCTCAAGTAGCAGCATAATTTCTCTTAGTTTTTGTCACATTATCTTTATAAATTGGTAAAGTGGAGAACAACACTTCAAGCCATCAACATAGCCCTAGGAACAAAACCCTGTATCCCAAAATACCTGATGGGATGTTTTGACCGTCTTTGCAATGACCTTTATCTAGGTCAGAATTAACATAGTGTGTGGTGTCTGTCATATAATGAGAATGTCCTTTGAAATGAGACTACTGAACAGTAAATAGGTGAGAAAAGCATACAATGTTTATGGCTGTATTCCTGTAACAATTCAGGGCAGAAGAAAGATACTGAGATAACTTTGGTATGGCTGACATGATTCAGAGGCCTTAAAAACATAAAATGATATTAAAACAAGAGAAATGTGTATTATTTACACAAATTGAATAAGCAGTTGACCTGTTACCCTTTTTAATGTAGATACTATGTAGGACATAAAGGATTCATTTTTAAATTTTATTTATTTATTCTGAATTCTATAAAATATAAGGCTGAAAGCAATAGTCTCTAAAACTGATATCGAGAAAAGGTGATCTAAACAAAAGAATAATTATATAACAGCAATTTTTAAAAACAATAGCATCATAAACTTAATGCTGAATAATAGTTCTTATTAAAAACCTAAATCTGTATACTACTTAAGACTATACAACATGTATTTGTATATATAACCACATTTTAGTCTTGAGACAATCCTATGATGTTAATAAATATTTTTTTGCTTAGGATGAAATTATATACTTTATAGTAATTTATTTATATTATTATGTTATTAATATTATAAAAACTGCCATTTGACAAACGCACACATTGGGAATCAAAACATTCTAAGGGACTTGACCAAGAATTCACAACTTTAATAAATAGTGAAACCCAGATCTTCTGACATCAACTCTAACCTGCATTTCATTATGTTCAGCTTCTTCCATAGTTCCAAAGATTACCTGATATAAAACAATGTGAACATCCAACTTGTTCTCTTTCAATTTTTAGTTATAGCCTCAAAAACCAACAAAAATGAAACAGGTAAAATGTACTTCACATTTCAAAGATAGATGCCAGGTCAGCTATAAAATGCTTGCAGCCCTGACCGGTTTGGCTCAGTGGATAGAGCATCGGCCTATGGACTTAGGGGTCCTGGGTTTGATTCCGGTCAAGGGCATGTACCTTGGTCGCTGGCACATCCCCAGTAGGGGGTGTGCAGGAGGCAGCTGATTGATGTTTCTCTCTCATCGATGTTTCTAACTCTCTATCCCTCTCTCTTCTTCTCTGTAAAAAAACAATAAAATATATTCAAAAAATTAAAAAATAAAAATAAAATGCTTGCAAAGGAGGCTTTCAAAAATCAAGATTTTTGACTTTTAAATTGGCACCCACTTATTCAATGACCTTTCCATGTTTCTGCTTGACCTCTGCCATTGCAGTGGAATGAATATTTCTACACTAGTCTACTAATCCTTGGAGAAAGATAAAATATAGCAGAAACAATGAACAGATAAATGAGTGAGTCGAGTCAAGCTCAACAAAATCCTGTTGACATCAGCTGATAGCTACAGACACATGAGAAATACATGTTTATTACTGTTCTAGAGGCCCGGTGCATGAAAATTCATGCACTGGAAGGGGGGCCCTCAGCCTGGCCTGCCCCCTCTCACAGTCCGGGAGCCCTCAGGGGCAGGAGGCAACCAGAGATCAGGGGAAGGCGACCCCCGCATCACACCTGTGCTGCTGCCACTGCCGGCAGCACAAGCCTTAGCCTGCCCTGGTTACCTGAGCCTCGGGCGGCCCTGGGCGGCTTGGGGGCTGAGGGGACTGGGCGCTGCCATCTTTGAGGGTGTGGCAGTCAATTAGCATATTCCCTCTTTATTAGACAGGATGCCACTGACTTTTGGGATTGACACAGCAAAAACAAATTGATACAATAGTTATCTATTATTTAATTCTTATGACATAATAGCAATAACTCAATATTTTTCTCTCCCAATAAATAAAGCATACTCTAAGGCAAATTGAGTGAAATTGTAGTAATTATAAATATATGTATACAAATTCCCTTATTGATTAAAAAGTAAGACATTTATACATTTTGGTTCTTAATAATTATTAATGGTAAAATAATTGTGACATCCTGAAAATGAAATCACTCTTTTAATGTCAATAATTAATAATAGCCAAAACCGGTTTGGCTCAATGGATAGATCGCCAGCCTGCGGACTGAAGGGTCCTGGGTTCGATTCCGGTGAGGGGCATGTACCTGGGTTGCGGGCACATCCCCAGTGGGGAATGTGCGGGAGGCAGCTGATCGATGTTTCTCTCTCATCGATGTTTCTAACTATCTCTCTCCCTTCCTCTCTGTAAAAAATCAATAACATATATTTTAAAAAAATAATTAATAATAATAATAAAACACTCTCTCAGAATCACAATTTTACATATTTTGACGTGGGGGGGATATTTTTTGCCCTATTTTCTAAAATATTACCCATTTTATGTTTTGCTTTTTATTTTATTGTTCATAAAATTTATACTTAGTTTCATACACTCTAGGAATATCTTTCAATCAATTTTCTTTCAATACTATTATCCGCTATACAAGTTCATGTAAAAAGCAAGGCATAAAATTTTGGAGAAGATTGGATCTTTTATTAAGAGCTGTAATTACTCAATTAAAATGACTAATATTGTAATGGTGTTAACAGATACTTAAAATCATTTCCTAGATATTCCAACACTCTCTATTTAACGTCAATTTCTTTTATGTGGAAAAAAATATATAGAAAAGTTTGGATGATTTTTCCTTTCTCACCTAAGAGGCAAGAGACATGTCCCATTTCCGAATTAAGTATGGCACTGACAACCCCTAAAATCTCCTTACCTATCTACCAACATACCTTGTACACTATTACTTAGTGGTAATGGGATTTCAGAACTTACAAAAGCAGTTCTGTAAAAACTACTTTAGTAACCAATATAGAAGTACATGTATTCCTTTGAATTACAAGACCCTAAATAATAAGATCAGAGATAAATGTAGCAATCTCCATTTATTGCAGGATAGGGAACTGAAGTGTTGAATTGATACACACTCTTAGAAGATGTTTTTCTCTATTAATGATATTTCAATTTCCTCTAAGAGACTCAATTCTAGTTACTGCACAGAATATGTGTATCTCTGGAGACCTCTTTCAAATTTAGGATTTTGTCACTCTCAATAGGTGAGAAATAGAAAAAGTGGCTCTAGCATTTTACATTTTTTTGGAATATATTAATTATGTATTTTGGAACCAAATACATTCTTTATTCCTGAATAGATGAATTATATACCAAAATTTTAATTATTCTCTTATAAATCCCTTTTCATACATGCCACAAATAAAAATTTAAAATTTAAAAAAGAGTATTTGTTTCTAGTGTCATTGTTTTGATTATCAAAACTTGTTTAAAATTCAAGGGTCATAAATTTGGAGATGATAATATATGTCATCCTTTAACTCTGGTTCAGAATTAGCTGACAGATTTTAACTGGAGTTCTCTCTCTCTCTCTCTCTCTCTCTCTGTTAGCTGACTGATTTTAACTGGAGTTTTCTCTCTCTCTCTCTCTCTCTCTCTCTCTCTCTCACACACACACACACACACACACACACTATGGTGCTCTGTCCAATTCCAGGATACACCCTTTCTATTGTAGTTATTATGGATTCATATAGTTAACATGACAGTCATCCTGCAGAATACAGTAATAAGCTTGGAAGAAAGGCTCCTTTATTCAAGAATGCACAGAGATTCTTTGGGGCTAGTGGAGGGACATTTCTAATCTATGATTTGGTAGAAATAAGTCGCCATTGCTCCTCTTTCATTTTACTCTTATACTCAGGCAAAATTATTAATCATGCTAAAGTAATTTACATATATGAAGCGATTTATATGAATATGATAAATCATTTTATTTATCAATATTCACTTTCGTTCTCATTCAGTAAAAATTTACCATTGCGGACCCTATAATAAGTGCTGGGAAAATAATGCTGAACAAAACAGAGAAGACCTTGCCCTCATGAGATTTAGAACTTTCATTTTCAAAGGAAAAGAAAAGTAGAAAGTTTAAAAAATATCTATCTATCTAATAGTGATGCATGCTGTGGAGAAAAATAAATCAAGGCAAATATAACAAGTTGTGCTGGGCGTGGGGAGAGGTACAGAATACCCTTTAGGAAAGGCCTTGCCAATAAGGTAACATATGGCCATGACCTGGAGGAAGTGAGGATGGAAATTGGGCATTAGGATACCTGACAAAGGAACACGGAAGGCAGAGAAAACTGTAAATGCCAATCCCCTTGGTCAGAAGTGAGCTTGCTGGCTCCAGAACCTTCAAGAGGACCAGCAATAGAAGAGCGTAAGAGTAGTCGGAAGTAGAAGTCAGAAGGATCAGAATGTATCAAAACTTGAAAGCCACTGGAAAGACTGTCTCCTACAAACAAATATAATAAAGGCAGTGAACGGGTATGGTTTCAGAGACTGACCTTTCAGAAAAAATGTTCTCTCAGTCACAGAGCAAAGGTTTAAGTTGGGTTGATGAATTTCATTTAAAATCTTTCAGACTGGTTCCCAACAAGGTGCCAATCTCTCTCTCCAACCCAAAATTTCTTTTCCCAGAAACTTTTTCTTAAATATTAAATAATTTATTAAAATGAATCACAATGTTCTTGGATGAAACAGAGAATTGAAAAAGAGAGAACATGAGCAGTATGTGGAAAGGAGGAAAGGGCATGAAGCTGAGACCATGAAACCATTGGTTATCTTCTTTCATTATTGCATCATACACTCTATGGTACATAGCGAACTTAGATAAATATATATATATTTTTCAGCAAATACCCAGAGACATTTATTCTACTAGCAACAAACAAATGGTTATGTAGTAAACTAAGATAGAGAAGAGCCATCCATTTTGCTGAGTTACCACACAACACTGTTGACCTCCAAAAGGCATGCTAGGTCTATCATATTTTACTTCAGATATGAACCACAAGGTGCTAATACAATGCTACAACTTATAACCATCTCTTTCAATGACAAGATAGAAGTCCTAATATTAACTTTCACCTCTTATACAAACTTTACATGGAAGTTTCTACCATCTCTCTTAAGATTGGGGGTGTTCAGTTAGGTGACAAATGAAGGCGACATGAAGCGATGTTACTGTTTACCTACCTTAGGCTCTCATACCATTTCAGGGCATCCCTTGCAAGCAAGGGAACTCTTCGCACACATGTACTCTCTGGCCCTTCAGCATGCTCCAGTCATTACAACACTGCAGTGAAGTGAATGTGTTCGAATGGCTGAGGAACTACTTGTAATTTCCAATTCTCAATGGTGAAGTTGCAAGACACATTTGGTATTCTCAGCGATCCACAGAAATAATTATTTTCTTATCTTATCTCACCTCTATAAACTTATAAATCCTCTACATCCTTTTTGTTTGATTCTGAAAAACTGTTGATTTTCTTTGTTCTCTGTTCTTCAGTCTCTCCATCTTGTTTTCACTGAACCTTAACTCTATCAATGATTCTCCATTGTTCTTTTATTTTCCTGTATCTTTTATATTATCTTCTGCTCAGCCTATAAATATGCTAATATCTCTCCCCCCAACAAAAGATTTAAAAAAATTTAAAGAGTCTGACTATTGATAAATATCACTGTTTCATGACTACTGTATTTGTCATTAGTTTTTAGTCTAAAAGAATAGACATTCTCTGTCTCCACTTTCCTTTTGACCCCTACTTATCTGGTAAATTTCTCTGGCAATAAACTCCAAGATGCTGAACTCAATGGATAGTTTTTATTATCTTTTTTCTGTCTTTAAACATTTTTAACATCATTAAGTTTCTGCTACATATAGGTTCATACAAGTCTAACCATTGTGTTTAAAAACAAAACAAAACAAAAAAACACCATCCTAATCATTTCTTCCTGAAATTCCTCACATCTTGATATCACATAAAAACATTTCCTTAAGTTGCCTACTATTTTCTGAACATCCTCAAATGTGTTAGTGGAAATTCCTTTCTCCTCTTTTTCCTTAAAAATTAGCATTCCACCTGGCTCTGTAAAATGTCACTCCTTCTCTCACTTTCTAGATATGCTATCCAGAGAGCCTCACCCACTTCCATAATTTTAATACTTTATTATGACATTCTCCCTGATTTATCTTTAAAGCTGACTTACTTTGTGGTTTTAGACACAATCCAATAGACATCTTTATTTTAATAAAGAGAACGATGAGGAGAAGATTAAATAGAAAGAAAAAAGAAGAAAAATAGATGAGCTTTATTAACATATGTAGCTTTAATGTATACTATAACATTCATATTCATATTTAATCCTCACAAAACCTTAGATTCAAGTAGAAATATTATTGTGTCAATCTCACCTATGATGAAACTAAGGCTTAGAGGTGTTAATAATATTCCTACAGTCCCATACCCAAAAATAGATCAAAGAATTAGAACTCACCTATGCATACAATCTAAGCCAGTAGTCCATGCAATAGTTGCTTCTAGGAGTATGTCATACTTAACATGTCCAAACCATTTTTTTTTACCTTTTATTTCTGTATTATTTCTTCCTGTATATGTTAATTGTAATTAAGACATTTGCATCTACTCAAGCCATAAAACTTGGCATTATTTTAGTTCTATGATGACCAGCCCCTGTCAATCTGGCCCATTTTAGCTCCTACTACTCCTTAAAATGTATTTCAAGCTGCAATAACATAGAACAGCTTATATTTCCTCAGTGTTGCCATGGTATTTTTTTCTCTGTGACCTTGCTCATTTTGTGTCCTCTACTACAATGCACTCCATTCCACTGTTTTTTTTTTAAATTTAAGTAGAGCTGGTATATGATATTATGTTTGTTATATTAGTTTCAGTTGTACAATGTAGTTATTTGACAGATTTTACCATGTGATCACCGCACTAATTCCACTAATCATCTGTCACTGCATAAACTTATAAAAATATTATTAACTATATTCCCCTTCAACTTTTTCAGCCATTCCTCCTTCCTCTTCCCCTCTGGTATCCATCCCTTTGGTCTCTTTCTATGAGTCTGTTTTGTTTTGTTTTGTTGGTTGGTATGCTTGGTTTTTTTAAGATTCCACCAATAAGTGAAACTTTACAGTATTTGTCTTTTTCTGTCAGACATATTTTACTAGGCATAAAACCCTTTAAGTCCATCCATGTTGTCACAAATGGCAAGATTTTATTCTTTTTTTATTGTTGCATAATAGCCCGTTGTGTGTGTCTGTACATATACACACATATATATCACGTCTTCTTTATCTATTCATCAGCTCATTTTTTAAAAATCTAATCCCCATCTACCCCATATGTAGTTTCCTGAAACCAAAGCCACCACAACTCCAGGAAGTACCAGAAGACTCGTAGTTAGAGTATGTTTGTTTAGAGATGACAACAAACTTCTAGTAGAGGCATAAAGTATAATTACATACAATTAAGAAACATGGCATTTTTTCCTAACCTACACAAATTCTTATAAACTTTAAAATTTGAGCAAATGTCCCTCTTAGTGCTCCCTGAATCCTCCGTCACTTATGTAATTGCTTAACCCAACTACAATTTCAGGCCTCTTCCTTCCTTTCTGCCAGAAAAATCCACATCACATTTGCTGTGCTCAAATTCCAAACATTTACAGGTGCAGTGCAGCCTCTTCTGCTACAGCGGGGCCATGGGCATGTGACCCAGGCTTAGCCAACAGGACCTGACAGGAACTCTGCTGAGGGTGACTGAGAAAGTGTTTACTCCGCAATAAAACAAAGGAGAAAGATAAGGAAGACCCGTTTCTTGACATGCTCCCTATATTCGTGTTCTAGCACTGCCATAACTAAACATCACACACCGAGTAGCTTAAACAACAGAAACTCATGTTCTTACTGCCCTGGAAGCTGAAGTCCAGGATCGAGGTTCCAGCAAGGTTGACTCCTTTGGAGGTCTCTCTCCTGGGCTCCCAGAAGGCCTCCATCTTCCTACCTCTTTACTTAAATATGCCTTTGTGCCCCCGGTGTCTGTGTGTTTAAATTTCATCTTCTTATAAGGACACCAGTCAGACTGGACTAGGGCCCACTCGCATGGCCTCATGTTAACTCAGCTACCACTTCCTAGGGCCTATCTCCAAATACACTCACATTCTGAAGAGGGGTTAGGGCTTTAGCATACAAAGGAGAGGGGTACAATTTAGCCCATAACACTCCCCAACAATTGCTATCTTGCATGTTGCCATAGAATGTACTATTTTTATGGTGACTGGCTCCTGAGGGGAAGGCAGCTCAGAACCCTATTGTCTCTTATCTGCTATATTAACCAGCCTCAGAAAGCCTCTGCCTCCACCCTCTTTTAGGTTAACAAGTGCACTGACACTTTAAAGTGATTTTAGGTTAATATATTCCAACGTGCACGCTAGCATATTTAATTGATATACTAATATAGCACTTCTGTAATATAATAATCAATGAAATTGATTATTTTAACTCAAAAGTAATATTGTATTTATCATCATTTTTCTGCTACCCATTACAGTGACTAATACTTAATAAACAGTTATTCAGCTGAATGAACTCCATGCTTCTACACCTGGAATCATACATTAAATTCCCTCCCCTGACCCTTGATCTCTCTGGGAAAGTCTTCATAAAGTCCCTTTTTCTTGTACCCACTAGAAAAAAATTATCTTTTATATACTTTTTCTCCAACTCTGCTGGTATCTCTAAGTCTTTCCACATTTTGGCTTTTCTTTGCCTCCTACTTATTTGCATCTCTCAGCAGTCATGAATCAGTAGTGACTTTATGTTTTAAGGAAAAACATATATTAGTTATGACTTTATTATATAAAATATATGATCCAGTTGATAGTTGGTAGTTGATATATACTTTTTGGTTCATTCAAAAGTTCAAGGTTGGAAATAATAATTTCCTGGATTTAGGAAGCACCTCTAGTGCATTCATCTGTGTTCTGAAGCAGGCTCAGTTCTTCCTCATTTAACTAAGTGTGACTTGTTCAATAATTTTTATCAGATGAAATGCTATATTCACTTTAATATTAAATTTTATGGCCGTTAAATCAGAGCAGGAGATGTACTGATTCTTGGAAATATGCAATGCATTGTGACATGACAATAATCTATAATTTGAGCCTTCAATTTTGAAATATTCTCCAGTTTTTAAAAAGACATACAGAAATACGGGTAGCTTCATCAAATGAATACTACTACTGCTTACTCCTTTAACTTCACAGGAAAAAAATCTTTCAGTTTGACATATGTTTCATGCTTCTCTGATCCATTACTGTGGGACCTCAGGACTCCCTGAGTATTCACAGAAGCTCTGAAGTGATGTATATTTCTGGTGAAACTATGCCTTTTACTACTACTTCTTGACAGTTGTGGTAATCACTCTTCTCAGTTGTCCACAGCCAAAGACAAACCCAACTCAGGCCATTCCCTGATACTTTAGATCAGCAGTTTTCAACTGGTGTGCCACAAGAATTTTTAAGACATGCAGTAATACCTGACTATTGTCAAATAAAACAACAACAACAGAAAAAATAGCAATGTCTATCTGGTGTGAATGAATCAAAATTATACATATTATTTTTGTCAGATTGGCCAAAAATATATTTTTGGGTGTGCTGAAGAATTTAGTGATTAGTTTATATGTGCCATGAGATGACAATGGTTGAAAATTGCTGCTTTTGATAAAGAAGATTGCTTAATCTTTTTGCTCTATTATTTGAAAACTACAATTTTCCCTTTGGGAAGGCTTGGGGGTTGGTGTTAGAGGAGGGAATGGAAAAGACACCATCTCCAATTGACCTGAAAGCTGGACCCAGGGCATGAGAGGCTCCTCACGCCCACCCTCTCCTTGTAAAGTATGTTCTGGCCAATGTTCCCACAGTGGGAACTGTCCCAAGGAGGCTGCCTTGAGAGAGTAAGATGTGGAGACCATCTGGATGGTATAAGGGACCGAAACCAGTTAAGGACTCTATATAGACTTTTAAGATTCTGGAGGGTCCATTTGAAGATCTACTCATTTTGTGAGTATGTAAGTTCCCTTGCAAACGCATTGCCTTCCAATCTGGAGTGTTTTTGCCTCTTTCTTCAGTCTCTCATTGCCTTCCTCTCTATGCACGAGGGCCAGTTTGTGAACCAACAGTTTGATTCAAAAGGAGTAAGAGAATGTGTCAAGTTGACTCCATGTAAAATACAAGGGTCTGATCTATATTCATTGTCATGGTAAAATAAAACTATTAGCATTAATTTTTTTCAGTGGGTTGCCAATTTGCACATGGTGCTACATTAGTCAGTTAAAGCACAGGTTCAAGATGATTGCTATTTTCTAGAAGTACAAGAATCCAAGATAACAACCAGAGAGTTAGTAAAACTACCTTGAATAAGCAAACAAAAAGGAACTATGCGAGTTGGTGGAAAGGAATTAACATTTCTCTTTTAATTAGTTATTAAGTCAACTGAGAAATATGAAAATCACTGTATTCAAAGCATACCTTCAGAACACTTTTAATAATTTTTAAAAGAATTCTTAAAATGCTGATTTGGTGATAGCTAATCTTTTCTAGAGTAATCACAGCTATTTCCAAATGATATATTTTGTAAGGTCCTCCATAATACTATGTTTTTAGATTCCATATCTAAGTGATGTTTATTGTATTTATGTTCCTATTGCTTACTTCATATAACTAAGCAGTAGGATCAAATTTTCTTATAAAGTAAAATATCATCCTTAATATGGAGTTTTTAAGAACTTATTTCACTGGATTGAACTGCAGAGATAATATGTATGATGTTCTCCATAAAATATTTTACCTATTTTTAGTTAGGTTCCCAGGCATACAGGGTTGGCAGAACTGTTAAGTAGAAGGAAAAATACCCAGGTGAAAGATGGAGCTGACATACAATTTATCTTTACACAACAATCATTTCAATGGGGAAAATAAAGGATTTGGGCTCTAAATGCGGGAAAGTGAACAATGCCTTTCCAAGGAGCAGGGTCCCTGTACTTTCAGAAGTCAAGAAAAAATAAATGGTGGAGATTACAGCCAGTGGCATCCAGAGGATGATATATGGTATTGTTGAAAATAAGCTTCTGTAAAGGATTTTTTTGTGGAGTGACACCATAATTTTATAGCCACTGGGCAATTGTGAAGTGTCTTACATAGACCTTCAGATGGTAAAAAATATATATATATTTGCAATTTAAAATAAAAATTCAGAAAGGATATCATGTTTTTTAAAATGTCTCTCATTCATGAAAATGCTGGTCAATGCCTGATCCTGGAGGACGTGCAGTTCTTAGTTCCTGGAGTCTAGAGTCTTCTAAAGATATCTACTGACCCTACTTGTTTGTTTTGACAAAGCAATCTGCACTACCAAAACTAACGGCAGTCTTGTGGCATTTTTTGAAAGTACAATAAATAACAGATTATAGAGAATACATAACAATAAATAACAGACATAGAGAACATGTCATTTAAAAGAAGAGGGGTGATTCAGGGCAAGAAGATAGAACACAATGACATAGCAGGTACATTTTCCACACTGAGCATTTGTGAAGCTGCAGAAAAATTATGGGAAAGGGAGAGGATGAACGTGGATTCTGAACTTGGATCATTTATTGGATGTACTAATAAATATAGAAAATCAAGCTGCCAAGTGGCTATAGATTGGAAATGAATACGTCCTGTTTGGACGGTTTGCTAAATTCAAACCATCTTATTTCCCTCACATTTCCTTCTAATGTCATATCTACCCAAGCCCCCAAAGTTTTAGTGAAAGCCACCCAGACCTTATGAAATTTTAAAACTGCTGAGGTTGTCCTATTGTTTTCTTAAAGAGAAATACACACTGCTTAATTTTATTCTCATGAGACTTCTGAACTATAATAGACATAATATTTAAATGCCTAACATTTAGACTATGTCTCTAAGTAAATACTTGGGCTACAGTTTTTGATCAAACATGTGTCTATTGTTAAATATATTGACCAGGTACACTTAGAGTAAAAGGAGATTCACTGTACTTTTTAGTCAGGTAAGCAAGATGTGTTTTTCAATAAAGTATGTGGCTTTAGGGGACACAATCATGAAAACAGACGCAAAAGGAAATACTCAAATCTACCTGAGATTAACAGAATGCACACTTGAAATCTACACAGTAGCCCAATA
Source organism: Myotis davidii (assembly GCF_000327345.1). NCBI lineage: Eukaryota > Metazoa > Chordata > Mammalia > Chiroptera > Vespertilionidae > Myotis > Myotis davidii. The sequence continues at coordinate 92,248 of NW_006285038.1, forward strand.
GAAGCCAGACCATCCAGATTATCATCAGATTCAAGATATTACAATATTCTCAATTTCTCTCTCAGGAATATTGTGTACATGAAAATACATACATACATGTAATTATATTTTCCATTTTTGAAAAATCACTTTTTTTCTATATCCCTTTCTAGCTGCTATCTCATTTCTCTTTTTACATCAAAGGTCCTGGAAAAGTTATCCGCATGCATTGTCTCAATTTCCTCTTCTATTTTCTCTCTTTTCATATCCAATCAGTCTTCTTCTTTCCTGAATTCAACTCAGGCTGCTCCTATTAAGGTAAAAAATTGTCTCCACTGTCTAAAGCTTGATATCAATTTTGCATCCTTTTCATGTTTGAACTACCAGCCACATTGGACATCCTCGCTTACTCTCGCCTCACTGAAGGAGTGTCTTCCCGTGGCTTTCAAGGTTCACATACTTCTCCTTCTCTCCCAATCTCTCTGGTTACTCCGCTTCCCTCTATTTTGTTGGGCATGTCTCAAAATGTCCAACAAATAAACATAGTGATTCCTCAGAGCCCACTCCTTTGACCTACCCTGCTCTTTCTCTTCACTCACTGCCTGCATTCATCCAGTTCCTTGACCTCAAATAACATCTACTTGTTGACCGCTCCCCAATTTTTATCTCCATCCTAGGCTTTTTATTTCAATTCCAGTCTTGTATATCCAAATGCCTACCTAGCATCTCCGGTTGGATAACAATTGCATTACAAACTTAATATGTTGAAAAACAAACACCTAATCTTCCACCCAGAATTCATTTTTCCCTCTAAATTTCCCTCAGTTTAGTCAATGGCAGCTGTATCTTCCAGGTGCTCAAGCCTCAGTCAGTCATTCCTGACTCCTCTCTTCCTCACACTTTGTCAAATGCAACAGAAAGTCTCCAGGAGTATAATTTTAAAATGCACATGTTGTCTCAGTACGTGTTATCATCTGTATTGCTACCACACTGTACTATACAGTACCATCGAATAACCTGCATTATTGAAATAATTCCCCCTCTTTTACTATTGCAGCCCTAAAAGCTTTTCTTTTCCCAGCAGCCAAAGCGATCCGTTTATGATGTCATTCAGATCGTGGCACCCTTTGGTTGGAATACAGATGCCAATCTCCTACTATTGTATAGGAGGCTATAAGATCCGGACTTGTTACCCCTCTAACTTCTTTTACTATTCTACATCACTCACTACATCCTAGGCACACTGGCTAGCTTTTTCTTGACTACATATATCTTTTTCTTTAATGTGTAAGAGCTTTTTCTTTAATGTGTAAGTCATGATTGAGGCCTCTGCTCTGACAGATCATTCTACATAAAAAAGTTCCTCTATTCATGTTCACACGCCTTGCATCTTCACCTGTCTAATCTCCAGTTTGGTCTTCTTGACCACATTATGCAAAATAGCACCTCCTATCATTTATAGTCCCTCACATACTCCTTACTGCCTAATTTTTCTCCGTTATATTTACCACTATTTGATATAATCTATAGGTCATTTACCTTTCAATTATTTGTCTCCACCACTAGACTAAGCATATGGATTTGAAACTGTTTTGTTCATCATTTATCCTCAGCACATGGAACAATGCCTGACACTTAATAAGATACTTAAAAATGAATGAATAAAGTTATGTTGCTAAGTTTTAAATATATTTTGTTCAGATAAATCATTTTATTAGTAAGTGCAAAGGTACAAAAGAGAGAGGTATATATGAAAATTCTGAGAAATCAAGTGGGAAGTTTCAACTGATTGACATTCATTGTCAGAGCTCTATTTTACCTACATAGTGCCATGTTCAAACTTTTAGAACATTCCCTCACATACATTTGTAAGTTCTAACTTGAACTGGTTTATTGCATTAGTACAATGTTCAGTGATGAATTTGGTAATAATATAATTATGTTGAAAGCCCATAGCATATCTACCACATGTCAAGAGTTGGACATTTCTTATGTACCATCTCAAGATCTTCTCATCCCAGACTCTCATTCCAGCCATGGTTACAGCAACCAGTTCCAGGCAGAAACTGGTTTTGCATGGGGTACCCTCAGGAAATTATGTGCATCCATGCATGTACAACTGTGATGTCAGGGTGTGAACACTATTTTGTACAGCCCATGATCTGGAGGGAATTCGGATGGATAGATATTGATTTCATCCTTTTGTCCTCTGGGTAATCCGTTCTAAAATGCATTTAATAAGCTTTTTCATAATGTACTGGCATCATCAAACTGCAGTGACCCATAGCAGTGGTGAACTCAAAAATGCTCTCTCGCATTGGCAGTATTCCTTGCTTCACATCCCTGTGCTGACTTCTGCTTTGTGCATGCAAGGGTTTCTGACTTTGTGGGAGCCCAAGTCTGGAACCGTATTAAACATTTTTTTTTTCCGCCCCCCTCCTACTGGGGATGTACCCACACCCCAGGTACATGCCCTTGACCGGAATCGAACCTGGGACCTTTCAGTCCGCAATCCAACGCTCCATCCCCTGAGCCAAACCAGTTTCGGCAACATTTAAAAATATTTTTAGTGTGTTCCTTTAGAAACTTACTATTACAGATTTTTATAATCTCCACTTTTCAAAAGAAGAAAATGAGGCTCATCTAATTAACATATCTTGCAAAGATAAGAGCAGTGAAGTCATTTTTTGTCTGACTCCAAATTCATATTCTTTCCATGGCACAGAAAGATGTGAACTTTAACTTTAGTCAATTAAAAGAACTCCTAAACTCATGATGCAATTTGATTTAAAAATAAAAAGTAAGGGGTACAGAGTTGTAATGCACAAAAATTATGATGATAGGACAATTCATCAAATGAAAATATACAGTAATCCTGTAATAAAAATGTGCTAATTGTGGATATGTGATGGATAATTTCTGTTTGCTTCATCCTTCTTGTCCTATGACATATTTCTAGGAAACGCATCTTTATGAACTAGACAATCTAGCTCTTTTGTCCACTGGTCACAGTTAGCTTCAGCTGGTGGGAAACATTGTCGGAACACAGAATGGGCTAAAATATGGCCAGGCTATCTATTACCTCACTTCCTTCATTGCCTCTAGGAAACCACACAATTCCTGTACATAGTTCTCTGTCTTGTGTACCAGCTGGGGTAGTACACCTCTGCTTGATGGTTCTCTCACTTCACCTACAACCTTATAAATTAGCTGCTTTATTAAACTCTTCTTAATGACTCTATATTTGACTGTGCCATCTGTTTCCTCCTGGGATTCTGGATCATACAACAGACCATAAAAATCATTAAAATATAATATTCTTAAGAAAGGAGACGTTGAAAATAATTAGGGACAGATTGTCCACTGGGGAGGGTGGAGGAATACAATAATTATTAAGGGGAATGGTAGTTATGTATTGAAGAGGAGACATTAAATGTTTTATTTCTGGGTCAAAGGGAGCCTTGTGGTATAATGTGAGAAATGTAAAGATTTATATACTAACTAAATCGCTGGCTCACTAATGAAAAGCCTTCGCTGTGTAAATTTTGTAAAATAAATACAGGACCCAGCTTTTAATTGTTTCGGTCATCATTTGGTAATGTTCACTCTAGTGGCTAAAATACTTAACAAAATGCCAACCTTGACCTGTAACATATATTGCTTGTATCTTTGATGTAAACTGGCATATGCTTTGACTGCAGAGATATTTACTGTGAGTTGTATGGTTTGGAACTTGAAATTATTTTTATAGGAAAAGCACTCTTCTTACTACTTACCGGTTTGTATTAAATGGATTTATTCTTACATAGACTTCCCATAAAATTGGAGTCTAACGCTAAATGTTATGGATATGAAACCATGAAATCCAGCCTTAATAAAGAAAATTTCATACACTGCTTCAGGACTGGAGATTTAGATAGCTACAGAGGGGAAGATTAATGGGGTGGAAAGACTGAAGTACAGCTACTGCATTTCCTTCCCCTTTCAGACTTGGTGTTCAGCCTCCTCTCACCTGGCAGTTTTCTAATATCTCTCTTCACATTTCGCCTCTTCCTATATGACTTCTACTTTAAAAATTGTAACTGTTTCAGCCTTTAAAAATAATAACTCTCTCAATAGCTTTTAAAATTGGTCCAAATTTCAAAATTTGAGACTTTCTTAATTATGTCCTCTCCCAATTCCTATAGAAAGAAATCCTCTGAGCCCTTAAGGGCTCACAGAAAGATAGGGAACTTTCAACTTTGGCATTTCAGATAAGCATTTTTCATATTATTTTACTTCAATATGGGTTCGGCATGTTGTTGGAGGAAGCACAATGGATGCCAATCCTGAATCATGAGCTAATATGTTCCACATACTGACAAGGATGGTAGTTGTAAAAAGGAAAGCAAAGAGCACTTATCAGAGATAAGACAAAGAGAAATACACAGGAGCTGATGGCTGGTTAGGCATGATGATCTAAAGAAAGGGAATGTTTGTTAGCAATGATTCTGGGTTGTTGGGCCTAGGTAACAGAATTGGATTCTGTCATAATCACAGAGAGAAAGCAGGAGGGAGTGTCTTTCATGGAGGGTGGCATGTTTGGATGAAACATGTTGAATGTGAAAAGACAATAGGAGATTAGGAGAAAATGAAAAATAAACTTGGGTAATATGAAACTTGCTTGAGATGACAAAGAAATACATTTGAGATCACTTTGAAAGCAGTAATGCTTCCCACAGTGATCACTGCCTTGTGGTTAAATAGAAATACTGAAGAATAATCCTTCCTATTAAAATTATATACACATATTTGCTTAATGCAGCATCAAATGCAATTGCTGTTATTTTTTGCTAGTCAGGCAATTTCGTTAGTGATTTGAAGACTCCATGGCATTGGTATGTATCACATATCTGTGCTGTCTTTTTCTCACTGCCGATTATTCCTTGAATAGCTGCCTCTATCTTTTCTTTCAGAACAGTTTTTTCTATTCTTCAGTTCAATGACAAAACACAACCACTACCAGCCTCTAAGCCTTATTTTTATGACAGAGATTACTACTTACTGACCCAGTACCATTTTTTCCAACTTCATTCATAATCGAACCATGATTTATTGAGGATTACCCCACCTCACAGAATAAAAACTCTATTTTGTAGCTTCTTTTCTTATAATGGTGGCTATAGAAATCAAAGCAACATTTGTTAGGGAAGAAACCATAAGTAAGCATTTGAGGTCTTTCTTCATTCTTCCTTCCTACTGGCTGAAATGCAAATGTGGTAGCTAGAGTGTTAGCAGCCATCTGGCATGAGGACTTCAATAAGAAGATGGAAATTAGTATTGAGGATGGCAGAGTAGAAACACAGAGGAAACCAGTTCCTTGGTGATTCTGAAGTCACCAAACCAAGGGAGGAGTACCTATCTGCAGACTTCTCTAATATGAGAGACAAACTTCTACTTAAGTAGCCACAGTCATTCTTTTATTAAGAATCAAGCTTAACACTGACACTATAGCATGTTCTGTCCAAATGCCCAATATTTCAAGTTCTAAAATCTTAAGAGACTTATTTACAGAACTCAAATTAGATTTATGCCACTGTACCAGTCAACTTCTTTTATAAGGGAAGAATCTATTTTACAAAACTATTTTTTCTGGGGTCATCTTATGGGTGGAGATGGCAATACTTCTCTGAAAATTTGGGGACCAGGCTGACAACACAAAAGATGACCAAGAAAACTTTTCCAAAATGTCTACTTTCTGCAAATAATCTTGGATATTTTTAATCTTAAACTCTATTTTTTTGTATTAATTTTTCAGTGAGTTATGGTTAATATAAATGAAAATTATGCGAGTAGTATTATATGACTTTAAGCAATAAAATTTACTCTTTGAGGCTTAGAGCAAGATGTAAGAATGAAATTGTATTGTTGCCTTATCTTTATTCCTGTGTGCAGTATGAAATAAAAGATAATAGATTGTTTTAATTTCACTACTAAATATGCCACATTGGATTGAAAAACTGTGCATAATGCGAATGACAAATATTTTTGTTACTGAGAAGACTAAAACTTGATATTATAATCTATGTAAAAGCATGTGACTCATTAAATTTACTTCATAAATTCATACAATTGTCTTGACAAGGCATCTATTTCTAATGCAACATATGCTTGTTAGTAAAATGTTTACAACCATCATTTTGTCATAAAGTCAAAGAAAAGGATAGTTACTTGGCAGATGGTGCAATCATAACATTTCATTGGTTTATATAATGCCCAAGTTTGTTTAACTTACATTAACTTTTTTGTCACTTTGTGAATGATTTAAAAATTATTAGGTGTAAAATTTAAAAATATTCATCCCAAATGGTAGATTAAGCTAAAGTAAAATATTCAGGACATAGTATTTAGTTTCTATATATAATAACTCTTTTAAAAGTCTGAATATCTAGATAAGCAGAAGATTAAAATGACTTCTTAAACAGTCTGTATTTTTGTGTGTGTGTGTGTTTTTGAAAGGGGATCTATTTCTATAAATTAAAAAATGTTAGAAAATGTGCACAGAAACTTTGCATTTAATGCTAAGAAAACAGAAAATTTATATTAACATCTTGGAAAACAAAATTCCAGGAGTTTGATATAGAGAGATATATTCTTAGAGTGAATGCACAAAAATATATTCTAGTCATATTTCTGCATTAAGTAGCTATAACTTAGGCAAAGTCACTCAATTTTAGTATATGCCCATTTTCTCATGCATAAAAGGAAGTTAATTTTACCTGACTTTACATAAAGAACAGGAAGAAAAAAATGTGCTCATAGGAAATGCATTAAAGACATTTAAAAATTTCCAGTGATGGAGCTAATCCAATACATAGAAAGTAACCACAATTTGTCAGATTTAACCAAGTTATAGTTCAAATACTTTCAATGCAATTTAGAACATCTGACACAGAGAAAGAGAATGAGTTAATGTTACTAAAGTTTGGGAAATATATATATGTATATCATTATATTTTAGTTTATATATTATTCTATTCAATCAACATAGGCTGGAATGGGATTTTTACTTTGCTTTATTTTTTAGTTTGGAAATCCTGAATAGAGTATGCTTTATAACACCCCAAAATCATAACACTACTTTTACCTGTGAATGAGAATATGTCCTTGTTTTATAAATTTGTTTTCAATTTTAAAAAATATTTTCATGAATATTGAGTGAACTTTTAAAAACTTTAGGCCAAAGATGCACAAAACTAGAAGTAATATTATCATAATTGAATATATTATAGTGTTACATCAAATATGTAATAAAGTCTATATTGTAAAATACAGTTGTAAGAGATTAGATATTTATTTCAAAATGACAATTGAAACATCTTTTTTTAATGTAATGACCCTCCCTTCCAAATAAACAACAGAAGAATTATATTTCTAAAATATGCATATAAATATGTATGCAAAAGTTTTAATTCTAGGGTGACCGATTTATATCAGTTTGCCTTGGAATTTCCCAGTTAGCACTGAATTGCCATGCCAAGAACTCTGTCAGTCCCAGACTATCTTGTTTGTGGTTTAAAACTGATAATCCCACCTTGTGAGAACACCTTCAGATCCACACAAAGCAGGACAGTTAGTCACAGTACTTACCAGTAGTTCACTGGTGAAGTCCATTGCAGCTGAAGGAAGGAAAAATTAAAACTCACAGACAAGAGGCATAAATAAGTGCTAAATCCAGACTTTCAGCTTGCCATGGGATAACTGAAATGGTCTCCACTCTGAGACAAAAGGACACATTATATATTCCCAAGATTGAAGCTTATTAACAACAACAGAGACATCATTCCACATTCAAATTAACAACTTTCAAATTAACAACTTTTTAAATTGCTGCAGGACGGGGAAGAACAGAGTGAGAAAAATCCAGAGTTGTAGCATAACAGATGGAAAAACAAACAAACAAAAAACAGCCAACCTTCTGCCCAATCATCCCCCGACCTAAACACAAGATACTATTAGAGGAATGTATGGCCTGTGATATATTAAGAGTACACAGGGAAAAAGCAAACACCAAGCCCAGAAAAAAAAAATCCTGACTATACTGACCCAATTCCTCCAAATAAAGTCCTGAATGTAGCAAATCCATGTCTATTTCCAAGCATAGAAATTGCTATTTTTTAAAAACAAGATGTCTGGGTTTCAACCAAATATGTTAAAGCATACAAACAACAAGATAAAAACAACCCATTATCAAGAGATATAGCAATCAACAAAAGCAGACACAGACGTGACGCATATGTTAGTAATATCACACAGCAAGTTTAAAATAACTAAGATCAAAATTCAGGAAAGCATTTGACAAAATTCAACACCATTTGGTGATAAAAATTATCAAAACAAGTATAGGAGGTACTTACCTCAACATAATAAAAGCCATATGAGAAGCCTACACCATGCCCAATGATGAAAAGCTGAAAGTTTCCTCTAAAATTCGGAAAAAGATAAGGAAGCCTACCTTTGTGACTTCTATTCTTCAACATAGTACTGGGAGTCCTAGTGAGAGCAAACTGAAAAAAAAAAATCATCCAAATCAGAAATACAAAGGTAAAATTATCTTTGTTGCAGATGACTTGATGTTACATCTAGAAAACTCTAAAAACTCTATCCCCGCCCCCCTCAAACCCTGTTAAAACTAATAATTTCAGCAAGATTTCAGGTTACAAAATCAATGTACAAACATCAGTTGTAATTTAGACATTAACAATAAAATATTGGAAGGAGAAATAAAGTTATGTCATTTATAATAGCATTAAAATTAAAATAATTAGTTAGAAATTTAACCAATGAAATGAAATATCTGTTCCAAAGAAATTAAAATTGTATATATGTATTTATTTTGGTTAATCCTCACGTGAGGATATTTTTTTCATTGATTTTCAGAGAGAGTGGAGGGAAGGGGTAGAGATGGAGAAACATCGATGTGAGAGAGACACATCCATTGTTGCTGCCTGCACATGCCCCGACTGGGGACAGGGATTGAGCCTGCAACCCAGGTTAGTGCCCTTGACCAGAATTAAGCCTCTGACCTTTCAGTCCACAGGCTGATGCTCTAACCACTGAGTAAGCTGGGTAGGGCTGAATTTTTAATGACTTTCCTCTAAAGAAAATTCAGGACCCATATAGTTTCACTGGCAAATTTTACCAACCATTAAAAAAAAGTAATACTAATCCTCCACAAATTTTTTCTCAATATAGAAAAGGAAGAAACACATCATATCAATAGACTAAAGGGAAAAATATATATGTAATAATATATTAGCACTAATATATAATAACATATGTATTTCTTAGTGCTAATATATAATAAATAAAACCTTTAAAAAATTCAACAGCTATTAGTGATCAAACATTCAACAATGAACAGAAGTTCCTCCATCTAAAAAAGGGCTTCTACAAACACTTGTATCTACTTCACACTTAATGATAAAATATTAAATGCTTTCTTACCACCAGTAAAAAGGCAAGCATATTCTTTCTTACTACTCCTACTCATCATTGCAACAAAGTCTTAGACAGTGTAATAGAGCAATAAAAATAAAGTCATCAGGATTAGAAACAATATAATAAATATACATCTATTTTCAGACAACATAACTTTCTATATTAAAAATCCCAAGGAATCTACCAAAAACATACTAGAAATGATACATGAGCTTAGCATTGTCACACAATACCAAGTGCTGACCAACACGCAGGGTAACTTGACTTCTCATACATTGCTGATGATACTTTAAAATGGTATAGACACTTTGAAAATTACTTAACAGTATCTTTTTGTGTGTGTGTAATCCTCGCCTGCGGATTTTGTATTGATTTTTAGAGAGGTGAAGGGAGAGAAAGAGAGAGATCAATGTGAGAGAGAAACTAGAAACTTTGATCAGTTGCCTCCCATACGAACCCTAACTGGGAATCAAACTCTCAACCTAGCTATGTGCACTGAAAGGGACTCAAATCTGCAGCCTTTTGGTGTACTGGATGATGCTCCAACCAACTGAGCCACCAGGCTAGGGCTAGCAGTATCTTATCAAGTTAATCATACAATTACCATATGACAAGTAGTCCCACTCCTCAATATTTCTCATACAAAAACTGTTGCATGAATATATACAGAAATTTTATTTATAATAGCCCCAAACTGGAAACAACCAAGGTATATTTTAGAGATGAATGATTAAACAAACTCTACAGTATAATGGTATATACTACTTAACACTAAAAAGTAATGATTAACTGCAACATGCAAATATATGGATCAATCTCAAATGCATTCCTGTTAGTGATAGAGGCCTATTTCAAAAGGAAACATACTCTATATGTCCTTTTATATGAATCCCTGTAAAGGCTGACATTAAGGAGGTTATTGGTTGTCAGGTATAATAGACTGAATGTTTGTGTCCCCACTCCCAAACCCACCAAATTCATAGGCTGAAACCTAATCCCCAGTGTGATGGTATTTGGAGGGGGAGATTTGGGGAGGTGATTAGTTGTGAAATTGAAGCCCTCACCCTCACAAATGGAATTAGTGACCTTATAAAAAGACTAGAGACCTCCCTTGCCTTTTCCTGCAACCTCAGACACAGAAGACTCTTTGACTATGAACCAAGAAGAGGGCTCTCACGTTGACCTTGGACTCACAAATCTCCAGAACTTTGAGAATAAATTTCTGTTGCTTATAAATCACTCAGTCTATAGTATTTTTGTTATAGTAGACCCAAAGGTCCAAGATACTAGATAAAGTGAGTAATGGGAGGTACTATCTACAATTTTGGGAGAAACAAAAGAATTTGGGGGAGACATGATAGAATTGTTCTATTTTTTTTTTTACTTTGATGATGATTATGCAATTAGAAGGCGTTTCAAAACTTGTAGTAGAACTCCACACCAAAGTGAATTAATTTTTCTGTATGTAAATTAGAACTTAAGTTTCTAAATGGAGGAAAACAATACCAACATGTATTTATATTGATCTAGAAATTTTGGTTCAAGTATTTTTGTCCCTTTAATCTACATCCTACAAGTTCTAGTTGTAACTTATAAAAGCTTTCAGAATCTAATTTCTATCTATACTAATAAAAGGGTAATATGCT
>NW_006285038.1:103495-107402 GCF_000327345.1 Myotis davidii
GGGCAGTTGGCGGCGAGCAAGCTGGCAGGCAGAATGGTTAGGGGCAGAGTGGAGAGGGTACAGGCCGGGCTGAGGGACACACCCCCGGGCACGAATTTCATGCACTGGGCCACTAGTTTCAAATAATAGTATTGTAATCATCTTCAGGTGCCTACACTTGTCTTCCTTTTATCTTTTGAGGTTTCAATGACCTCATATCTTTCTGCCCTTTCTTACCTCGAATTTCTATTTTTCTTTCCCTGTGTAATACTGTTTCTCTTACCCACTAAACTAAATATTCTTATCATTAGGATCATTAATATCATGCTTTTCCTTTTTGGCTGATATTTCTGAAAATTTTGAGGCAATATAAGATGACATTATTTTCCTGGCAATTTTACAACATTTTTGGAACATAGAATATATAGGCAACTAAAGTCCTCAAATCTATTATCACACACAAATACTAATAAATAAATATCTCCCCTCTTTCTTTCTGTAGTTTATTTTTCAAACTTGTTTGTGGGGGGAGGGATAGATATATGTGTTTATACATTAAATCTCCATTAAATTATTATTTGTTTATTTTTATCAAGTTGGAATTTTTTTGAAAAATAATTTTGTCAATGAATACACTAGTATTCACTTAGGTTAGCGTGTCCTGTGAATGTCTAAAGCATATATCTATTTTCTAATTGAAGCTCACTGATAAATATATAAAATATAGAGACAAGCAGATTTCTATTCTATTTTACTTCAAGCATCCTAAAGTGTTTGTCTCAATTCATTTATTAAACTCAATGGAAGTAGAACATACATCATCACTTTATATTGTTTGCACAAGAATATTGGACTTAGGGAATAAATAGTAAGTTTAGGAAACCACTTATGAAATCTATCTGCACAGCACTTCTGTTCAGAATATCCTCTTGCTAATGAGAAATATTCTGGAAAGCCTTGTTGAAATGTAGAGACCTCGTGTTTTATATCATGTTTCACATCTACCAGTCTTATTTTCTCATCAGAAAAATGGGGGAGGGGGAGGATTCTTTGTAACTCTAATCATTTCTCCAGGTCTATCCTCACCTTAGTTCTGCACTCTGCCCTGAGCCTTAAGAGTCTGCCCTCCATGAATTATATCACCTCCACAGATCTTGCTCTTAATAGCTAGGTTAAATTCCTGTTAAGAGAAGAGATAAATTCTGAGAATTGGTATACAAATTCAGAAGAAAGCAAAAAGTTGGATCTGTTGATGTGCCCAACTTTCCTAGAATTCTTAGAAGGATAGAAGATGCTTCCCTGTTGGCAAGAGGGCTGAACCTGTAGCTTCAAGCAAAGTGATCCATCAATGAAATTTTGACATGAACAGAAGAAGTAATTACAAATTCATTTAAAAAGCAATCACCTAAATGATTTCAAATATCCATTATTTCCAAACACTAGTTAATATTTCAGGATTTCCTGTATTTCAGCATAATAATAATAAGGGCTATGATTGACTTAACTTCTGCCTTGTGTCATGATTCTAATATAAATATCACCTGTAAGTCTTGGAAGGTCTATATTTCTAAATTTACTTTTCAGAGAATGAAAAAAAAAATATTGGAATCGACAACAATTTTCCCAAAGCACCTGGGAAATAAGGGCTACAGTCAATTCTCAAATCACACCCCACCTGATGCCAACCCAGTTTCTTTTAATTTTCCCGTTTTGCAGTTTCAGCTAGGCTCCAATGAAAATGGATTCCTCTAAAATTCAAACACTAACATTGGAAACTTTGGGCTTAGAAACTTAGAAACCTACGGTTATATGTATTTCAAGAAAAATCAAATTGGGTTTATAATTTATTAATGTAATTTAATCTTAATTACAGTCTTTAAATAAAATTGTTGATCTTTATAATTCATCAGAAATCTATTTCAAATGAAAATATGTATGCTGCAGAGTAATTCTCTGCAAAGACCTAGAAAATTTTTTTTTAAACTTTACTCTGCCCTTTCAACTATCTTATGAACTTCAGGAAAGAGAAGGGAAGTGCCACTTCTTCCCTTTATATTCTCCCAAATGTGTCCACCACAATATTATTCGCACAGTGGGGAACCAATTTATTTTGCTGACTGAAATATCTCATTATGTAATACATTTTTCTTTTCTTCACAGCAATTAAAGCAAAATAATGCCTAAAAGTTGTCATGGAGCTTTCAAATAAGGCCTGCTTAGTCATGATGATTAGTAATAGAAATTATTAGTTACCACATGAGTCAGGGAACACTAATGAATATAAAGTATTTTTTTTACTAACTCATTTTCTGAAATGTTCTTAGTAATAAGTGTGAGAATGGGGTCAAAGTCATTTTCGTTATTTGAAAAGGAAAGGTAATTCTAATGCTTAGAAAAGAAAGCTACGCAATCTGCCAGGAATTTTAATTTTTAAGCTGACAAATGTTTTAGCACTTATATATCTGATAACCACTGTTATATGCATACTCTAATCTTCCACAAGTCAAAAGTGAAATATGAGTAACAGTAATGTGAAAAATGCAATGCAACTTCGAACTCTGATCAAATTCTAATGTTATCAAATTATGTTAAATTGACGTGCTGATGGCAATGCTCCCAATTTCCATTTCTAATGTCATTCTGCTCAGAAGCTATTTTCCTCTGAAAGGGAAATAGGAAATGAAGTGGTTTCATTTAATTGAATACCTGATAAAAATAATCAATGATACTCCAGGTTTGATATGAAGAAAAAAAAAAGGTGGAAATGCTTTTCTGTCACTAGAGACACTGCAGAAAAATAGAGGATGGGAACAGAATATGAAATACAGTTTATAAATCTCCTTATGCTACTGAGAACCTAGTTACTAAACGCATCTAACAAAACCAGGGAAAAGCAATGGAACAAAGCCCACGGATAGAGGGAATGATTACCTAAATGTCAGCTGTTGGACGTATTTGGTTATGTTCAATATTAGCTGACTAAAATTGTTACTTGTTTTGAGAATTCAAAATATGGGGGGTGGGGAGGGAATTAGCAGATTTGATAGTAAGATGAAGAGGGTAGGTGCTCACACCGAAATCCCAGAAAGCAATCTCAGTGAGCAGGTGTGAGAAATCCATCCTGGAACATGGAAGTTTAGAATCATGCAGAGGCACTGGCTGTTCTGCTTCAAAGCTGAAACTTGTAAATCAGGAGAAACCCAGAAGTAAGGGAGAGGGAACTGTAAGATAGAATTCTTGTCTTTCGGCCCATCACGTGTGGAAAGAGCTCCAGGATCACTGCTCGTATTAGCAGGGGTGAGCGCCAAGACACCTTACTTTGATGCTGTGGAGGGTTTCTCTCCAAAGTCGCAGGTCAGGAATAACTTTCAATTCTAGGAAGTGATACAAGAGGTGGGGCGTTAAAACTGGGAGGTGAAAGTAATGAAGTTCAAACTCTTCCACAGTCCAGGAATACGGCAATGTGTCTGACTACACACTGCTTCACCACCCACGGGTGCTCCCGAATGTCTCCTGCGTCAGTGTGACTAATGCCACTCACCAAACAGAGCCAGACAAACTCCTGTGTTTCACTCCTTGCTCCGTGACCATGTTTTTCCCTCTGCCTGGAACGCACTACTCCAGTCACTTACTAGGAAGACTTATGATTATCTGGTTGGTACTTAGATCCAAGAAGACTGCCCTGAATTCTTTCCTTTACAAAAAAAAAAATCAATTGAGAATTGATTAGTCTCTCAATTGCTACAATTTTCTCATATTATATTTCAGTCATCTACATCTCCAGGCAGGCTGTGAGATCCCTGTGAAAATTTTCAGGCCTTATTCATCTTTTTAAATCAAGTGCTTAGTACACTTATGCTTGACATAGAGAAGTCAAACTGTGTTAATGGAAGCACATAGGTTTGATTTTTAATTTCTTATTTTTCCT
>NW_006285038.1:107446-113704 GCF_000327345.1 Myotis davidii
GATGTGTCAAAGATTTTTTTAAGAGTGTCATTGATGCCCAGCCGGTGTGCTCAATGGTTGAGCGTCAACCTATGAAACAGGAGGCTGTGGTTCAATTGCTGGTCAGGGCACATGCCCAGGTTGCTAGCTCGTTCCCCAGCGAGAGGGTACAGGAGGCAGTGCATCAATGATTCTCTCTCATCATTGATGTTTCTCTCCCTCTTCCTTCCTCTTTAAAATCACTATATATATAGAGTGTAATTTATCATGCTAAGGCTTACTGTTCTCATGATTATGATGTTTGATGATTATATCAATTTTGCAATAGTCTTACTCATTATCTCCTTTAACTTGGTTCTTTTTCTTCTCAATAACCTTTTTCTAGTAATCCATTTGATGCATTTTGATTTTTAAAGATTTCCCCATATCTTTTAGCATCTTATATAGTATCTTATTTTTTTATCTCTCTGCTCTGTTCTGTGTTGTCAATTTTTTATTGGCTTGACCATCTATTAATTTTTCAGTATTTTATAATTTCGAAAATTGTGTCCACTTGTTTTATAGTGTTGTACCTCTTACCAAAATTTCAATTCCTTCTTTTACCTCTACAAATTTATTAAACATATACGTGCTATATCCTCTAGGTCCAGGGGTCCTCAAACTTTTTAAACAGGGGGCCAGTTCACTGTCCCTCAGACCGTTGGAGGGCCGGACTATATTTTAAAAAAAAACGATGAACAAATTCCTATGCACACTGCACATATCTTATTTTGAAGTAAAAAAACAAAACGGGAACAAATACAATATTTGTATTTGCATGTGGCCCCGGGCTGTAGTTTGAGGACCCCTGCTAGGTAATGCATGCAAATTCAGCATTATTTGCTGTGATTTTTTAAAAAAAAATCTTACTCATGTTAATCTATATGTCTATATAATCTATATGTCTATATAATCTATATAATCTATATGTCTATCCGTCTATATGTTTTAAAAATGAGTTTGTATCCCTCCTAGCTATATTATGGGAATTGTTTGATGTCATGTTTTAAACTAATTCGCCCAAATGCTTTCCCTGTCATTTTGGCAGGTGCTGGTGGTGGGGCAGGAAAGTGGATGTTGCTAAAAATCCTGGAATACTTACTTTAGCTTAAAATTTTTAATGAACCTTTTGAACCACATAGATGGTAATTCAGCCCCTCATTTATGGAAGGCAGCATTCTGGTAAAAATTCTCAGGTGGAGTTTTCACACCTCCTCACACCTTCACACCCTTCTGCCTCAAGACTATAGCAGGCAGGAATCTGAATAATGTCTCACTCTTTGTTTTAGTCTAGGTTTTTCTCAATGAATGTGTTGCCTTTTATAAATTCCAGCTTCAGAAATGGTCTCCTACAATGTGCATTAAAAAATGACAAATCCCAGGAATTGGCAGAAGCCCTTTGGCACATCCAGAGGTATCCTAAGTATCAGGATTCATGCTTTTTCATCGTTTCTCATTTTTAGGATTTGTCTTAATCTCCTATTAGGCTAGCCATACATTTTATAATGTGGGAATTATATTTTATGCTTTTTTTCTGTTTTACATTATCCCTATATCAAATATGCAATTTCATGGGGAATATGAACAAGTTTTTACAAATTTACATGGAAACCTTATTATTCCAAAAACTGTAGTATATATCATTGGTACTGCTGTAATTAACTAGTTATTAATAGTAGAAAAGGAGCAAAGGGGGAAGCCAGACATCATAGGCATGTCATTTGGGTAACTTCACCAGAGAGCTGCAACTTTGCACTTCCCAGGGAATGATTGGTGACTCAGGGCAGTGAGTCAGGGTGACCTAGGGAAGGTTCATGCCAATCGTACCTGGGGATGGAGATCATTGGCTAGAGAATGGGCAAGACCACTGCAACTCTGGGAAAATTTGGGGACATATAATCACCCAAACAAAGGAATTCTGTCTGTTGTTGCTCTTGGCTCTCTTGCATTCACCTGTATGGCCATATGGATCCCACGGGCAATGGACAAATGGACTGTAGCAGAAACACAAGGTAAGTCAGCCTGATGATGGATTGGACACTGCTCTCATATGGAATGGGAACTCTGGACACTGACTCTGATTCTAGCCCTAGTGTAGCCGAAGCTACACTTCTTTCTTAGTATGACAAGGGGAAATGGTACTTCACTCAGCTGTTTGATTCCACAGAAATAAACCTTTTTCCAATACTTCATCCTCCTGTGCAAGTCTCAGGAAATTCCTTTTCTCAGGTTATTGCAAGAAATCCACTCCCACAAGCAACAGGTGGGGACGAGGACTTCTCCCCACAGGTCACATTACCACCTTTTACATATAATATGGTAAATGTTGTAATTGGATAATTATTAATATTAATAATAGGAAGAAAGCAAAGGTAAGGCCAGACATTATAGGCATCGTCATCTGTGCAGCCTCACCAGGAAGCTGCAACTTTACTCTCCCCGGGGAACTACTGGTCCATCCCCTACAAATCACTGAGGGAAGGCGTCCAACAAAGGGGAAGATGGGTGCACGCACAGTGAAGTCTGGATGACGTAGAGCAGATACTTGCCTGTCAGTCTAAACCTGTCAGTCTAACTTGGGGTGGAGCCACAGCAAGCCTACAGAATCTTAGAAGGTTAAAATTTCCAGTCAAAGGAATCCTCTCACTCTTTTTCCTCTTGCTTAGCTCCTGCTTCCTTGCACTCACCTGTGCTCCCTCCATTGCATGTGGCCCTCGAAACTTCATGGCCCATGAACATGCAGACCCACATGCAATGGAATGCAAGCTAAGCTAGCTTGATGCTGGACTGGACCATGCAAATATGAAATAGAACATCTGGAAACTGGCTTTCATCCTAGCTCTGCTGAAGACAGAATGGGACTTCTTTTCCTTGGCAGGTCAGAGGGAAATGGGGCCTTGGGAACTCAGGGGTTTAGTTCCACAGAAATTAAACTTTCCACAGTAACTCATCCTCCCACGGAGGCCTCCCGAAATTCTTATTCCAGTGGCACCCCAAGAAGCCCACTTCCACTGGCAACAGGTGGGGACACAGAGAACTCCCTACTGATGACAATATGATTAATGACAGAATATAGCATTTGGAACCACTTCCAGGTATTCTCTGTAGAACTGAAATTATTCTGTCTCTCAGGCAACATCCCACATTGAAATTGATTAGTTCTATCCAATCACTCATTTATTTACCTACATCTATTTGACATTACCACAAACACCTAATTGTGTGGACTAATTAATCCATAGCATTAATCAATCTGATTATGCACTTCCAATGAGCAAATGAGGATATTTATCATTATTAATTTTAATGAATGAGATTTACTTTTCATCTGTTGTAAATGTAAACATGCCTCATAATAAGAAACAATTTTCTAAAAAGACACCTCCATAACAAATTCTAATAAAAAATGACTATCTCACCGAGTATGTCTTTCCTGTAACTTGTGTATCTCAGTAATAGACAATAACTGTTAAAAAAATACATCTTTGTTTTCTTTCACATTTTATTTATGGCAAGGGCCCTGATATTTATAGTTTGATGACAATTCATTTTTTCTTATCAGTGATACAAAGTGATTAAATGGTGGCCTAATAAAAATGGACACCTTTTTTTCCCCTTATATTATTTGAAAATGACATAGGTTTAACAATATATGGGATAAATAGTTCAGAATGATGTCCCTTCTAGTCCAGAATTCATCGATATTTTCAATGGCTCAATAACAAATGTAAAAAGCAGAATCAGCATACAAATTTTAGATTAAATAAACCATGAAATATAGTTAAGCTTAGATTAAAATATTAACTTCCTTTATATCTGTGAAATACATATTAGTTCAGCCTTCTGACTTTCAAATACCTTTTCCCCATCAATATAAAGTATCACTATCAACATCACTTAGAAGGAAAATTGAATAATACTGAATAATACTGATTACTTGGTAATAAGTTTAATATAAATCGTATTTTCCATAAAACAAGAGCTTTAGCATTCTTATTTGGAACTTGCTATAAAAAAGTGGGACACTTCTTTTGTGTCTCAGAGGATTCTATAAAAATTTTTTTGGAATTTTGTATTTCTGATGGGTCATTATTTTTCAAGCTCTACCTGAAGAAAAAATATGTTAAAAATTTGGGGATTAGTGATATAAAACACAACACAATGTCTATCAGTATATTTTCCAATAATGTTTCATTTTTTGTGTCCATAGAAGGCAAGTTTTTGGCCTAACTATGGCTGACACATCTAGATACCTTCTGCTGTGAGGGGATAAAGAAATTTGTATCAATTCTAAATTACAAAATTAGGAATGAATTAGATGCCTAGAAGAGAACTGTTTTGACAGTCATGAGCCCTTTTCCACAGTTCTTAGAGCACTTATTATAATTGAGATCAGTGAGCAAAGAGAGACACAAAGTATACATGAGGAAGGAAACAGGATACCTGAGCTCACTATTGGGTCCTAAACAGTTGAGGGTCTGTACACTTTGGAGATCAACATGTGACTAACTAAAAAATACAGCCTCATCTGGTCTCCATAGCACATGTGCTTGAGTCCCTATACGACCTTTATAAAGTATAATAATGAGATATATGGCATACAGCAGTAAATGACCTTTATAAAGTATAATAGAGAAATACATGGCCAACAGCAGTAAATGAAGAAATTAAGTAAAATAGTGAAATATATGGCCCACAAAATGAAGTATCATAGTGAGATGTGTACACCCACACCCACATATATACATACTTTGGATATATATGTGTATACATGTATATATACTTTATTTCAAAGATTTCATTGCTTCCTATTTTTTCCTATCATTTATAATGCTGTGGTAATAAACTTTGAATACATACCTTTGCACATACACATTTGTATATTAACTTTCAGAGATGGAACTATGGCATTGCTTAATTCAATGTACTTTTTATTTCTAACATGTGTGCTTCTTATTTAATTTCCCCCCACTTATTTAGAAACTACAAGCTCGGTGCATGAAAATTTGTGCACTGGGGGTGGGGGGGAGGGGAGGAATCCCTCAGCCCGGCATGCCCATTCTCACAGTCCAGGAGCCCTCAGGGGATGTCCTACTGATGGCTTAGGTCCGCAGTCTGGCCTCCCTCTATGGGAGGCGACCAGGCTGATCATGGGAAGTCACTGCTCCCACTGCCCCGCTGCTGCTGCCACTGCTATCCACTGCAGCTGTCGGCCCTCAGCCCTCACTTCTTAGTGCTGGCCCTGCCCCCCATCCACTTGGGGGGCAATTTGGGGTCACACTTCCTGGGGGAGGGGCCGGGGGAGGTTAGGCACAGCAGGTAGCACCCCGTCCAGCCTTTGCAAGGGCGTGGTGCTGGGACTGGGCCCATGCCGCTGCCTCTGTGGCTGCCTCTGTGGAAGGAGCAGCACTGGGACCAGGACCACGCAGCCCCCACTCCCGCTGCCTCTGTGGAAGGGGCAGCACTGGGACTGGGACCGGGCAACCCCCTCTGCGGTGCCAGTCTTCTCCCTTCTCCCTTCTCCCTTCTCCCTTCTCCCATGGTGCCACCTTCTCCTGCGGCCTCTGCCTGAAGGGGCCGTGGCGCTGGACCGGCCTGTGCCATGGCCTCTCCTGCACCGCTTCTGTGAAAGGTGCCACGGTGTAGACTGGCGGACCACCACCACCTCCTCTTCTGTGGCAGTGGGGGCGCCTCCAGTGGCCTCTGCAAAAGGAGCCACACCACCGCCCTGCCTCTCCCGTGCCCCTCAGCCCTCACAGCATTTGTGGCTTTGTCCAGATGAATGTCCGGAAGACGTCCAGTCTAATTAGCATATTACCCTTTTATTAGTATAGATGAATATATTAAATTCATTTTTCTGATAAGGAATAGAAGCTCTGACAAAATCCCCTGAACTATATTCGCTACCTAGAATATATAAATTGTGCATTGTGCTAGTTCAGATTTTTTAAAACACATTTCAAATAAAAATGATTTTTGTTTCCAGGAAACACATATTGAGTATTATTTGTTTAGTACTCAAGTGAGTGACTCATGCATTGTGGCATTAGTTCTACACACAACTATGGATATATGCAGGTGGCCCTCGCAAATCGGATCCAGCAGTATATCAGAAAGATCATACGCCATGACCAAGTAGGATTTATCCCAGGGATGCAAGGATGGTACAATATCCGCAAATCAATAAACGTGATACATCACATAAACAAATTGAAAGAAAAAAACCACATGGTCATATCA
>NW_006285038.1:114313-118165 GCF_000327345.1 Myotis davidii
CCGAACCAATATGCTCAATTAATATTTGACAAAGAAGTAAAAAACAAAACAAACATGTGAGAGCCCCTCATGCAGATTTCACAACGGTGTTTTATAAAAGTCATTGTCATTTTTTGTTGGTTTTCAGAGAAAAAAAAGTTACACACTTTTTACTGACTGAGGGTTGGCTGAAATGGTTCTAGCTTTGAATAAGGGTTTTTATTTCAAGGCTGTGTGCAGCTCAACACTCCTTTTGTCTAGCTGTCCTGCCTAGAACACTGATGTGGCAAATGCTATATGAATTGCCCAGTCTGGGATTCTCATTCCACATGCTTGACCCATGGACATGTCCTCACCACCACTCATCTTTCTCCTGCATTTCTGTTTCCCTTGTCTCGGTGACCTCCCTGAACTTGACAACACACATTATTTTCAAAATCAAATGTCCTTCTACCTGGTTGGTTATCTAATTGAGAGCCTTGTCTGTCCCATCACCTTAGAGTGACTGATGACCCTGACATCATCAGTCTTAGTAGAATTTACTTTTAAAAAAGTTTTATAGAATCAACACAGCATATTGATGGTAGTTTGGATAATTTTTAAAAAATGATAATGTTTTCTATTTTCTAGTAACTTCTAAGTTAATAGCCATACCATGGGCCAGTGGGAAAACTACTGGGTGAGTGATGAATCCAGATTCTAGTCTGTCCTCCACATTGTAAATAACTGTATAATGTTAAGCAAGGCAAATGAACTTTCTATGCTGAGACTGAAAAATGGTGAATACATATTAATCTGTCTACATCCTAACTCTGAGGATTAAGTACAATAGTCTTCTTTGTATTAGGTAAATGCTACACCAGCACGTTCTTAAACACCTAAAGAATATTTGGTAAGTGGAAAGAGCTGACCTTTTTTTCTCATATTTAGGAAATAAGAAATTAAGACTGAAGGAGGTTGAATGATTCACATAAGATATTGAACCAGAACAAGACCCAGAATTTTAGATCTTTATTCTGCTTTGGATTTCCTGGCCCCAAATGTAGGAAGTATCCCTACACTCACTGGAGTATCACAAACCTTACACTTAAGTTATATTTGCTAATGACCATGATGATAGCTAAACTTTAACATATTTTTAGAGACTTGCTTTAGTTATAAAATAATTTTATCTTTTCATCTCCATGTGCATACAAAATGGGTTAACACAAACAGTGAGGTCTTTTACAAGTATCTTTATGTAATAAGGATATTTTTATTCATTCTGAGTTTTCATCTCCTGAAATATTCTGACATACTGGTATCATTTTATTAATAACTCTTCTCAAAGGGATAGAAAGCAGTCTTTTTAAAATCATCTTTTCCAAGTGACTGCACAGTGATGGAAAGGTGCCATTTGCCCTCCCACATTAAAACCCTTAGTCATTTTTCTCTTCAGGTGGCAAACACTGACCCAGATGCCCAGCTCTGAACCTCAGTTCCCCACAGCAGCAGCTGGCTCCTTGGCAGCCTCATTAAGTGGCTGCAGTGGCCCCTTTAATAATGCCTGTAGGTCTCTCATGTCATTATGCTGCTGATCGCTGCTCTGGACTCATGTCCTTCTGTTTCACTCGTCCTCTTGACTAATATGTTTCCACAGATTTTGCTACTTTTGCTAACTTATTAATTACTCAATCATGATGTGGTTCTTATACACGTGAAGAACCATCCATGAATAACATGAAATCTATCATTGCATTCCATCTTAATTCATTATAAGATAAAGAGTGGTTATTTAAATCTCAACATGGAAAAAGGTGTTTTCCCACTACCAGTTTCCAAACTGAAAAGGAATATAATTTATGATTTACATGCAGTGATGATGATCAGACAAAAATCTTTCCTTGGGAAGGAAATTCATAATTATTCACCACAGGAAAAGAGGAACTATCCCATTTATCTGTTGGCATTATTTTCTTTCTGTAAAATCAGTTAGGATCTGTGAATGCATAACACTCAGGATAAAAATAAAAAGATAAACTTATCAATACATTAATCATGTGGCTTTAAATAATCGGCTAAACAAACTGACAAATGTACCCTTCCAATGCCTACTTGGTGTGGAAAAATGAGTGTCCAGGAAGCATGGAACAGACTGATGAATCTCAAAGGGAAGGAGGGAGGGGGGACAGGAAGAGATCAACCAAAGAATTTATATGCATAAATGCATAACCAATGGACACAAGCAATAGTGTGGTAGACCTGGGTGAGGGTGGAGGGAAGTAATGGGGGAGAGGAGTGACATCTGTAATACTCCCAACAATAAAAAAATAAATAAAAGAAGTGCCCTGAGTTGAGATTATACATGGAACCACGTGCAGCAGTGAATGGCTTGACAGGGGCCTAGAAAGAAAAGACCAGAAGATGAAAGGGAAAAAAATTTGGCATAAAGATGTGAGATCAGATGTAAGGAAAAAGCAGAAATTTGTTCTCACAGAAATAGTGTCAGTTTGCCTTCCCTGGCTGTAGAGCCCCAGCAAGTACCACTTTCTGCGAGCTTAAGACATGTTTGCCAAGTGGCATGGATCTTACATTAATATTACAAACATTACACCCAACCACGGGACACAAAATACAGCAAAGGAGGTTGAAGTGAGCCAATGAGCGTAGAACGCTCTGCTCATTCCACCCAGAACCCGCTGGCCTAAGAACATGGGAACAGCCTGTTGAAGATGAAGTTGGATCTCTAGCTCAGATCGGATATCATCCCCAACGAAGCAATATACACATTGAGCCAAAGAACTTTCTGTGGTCCTATATCTAGCAGGAAAAATACAGAGGTCTAGGGACCAGGGGGTGTAGAAGTAAAAGTGGCCCCAAAAATCTAGGTTCTGCAGTTTGATGTCCTGCTCTCCAAGGAAGAACACTTCCAGCAAGGAATGCAACCAAAGCCCCATCAAATAGAATCTATAACTGTTGCCTGCAAATCCAGTAATGTTTTTCATTTTATACTGAATAGTGTGGCTATACGTTATAGACAGTGTCTGGAATCATTCATTTATTAGTGCAGAATCTTGACACAGTTCAATGGGCTTATCACTTGGAATTTGCAGAGGTTTGATTTTAAGTTTTGTTAGTGTGTGTTTGTGTAACATTGGGGTGCTTACCGAGTCCATGTAACTTTTTTGGACTCAAATGTCAGGCTCTATTTCACCTTCACCTTCCACAGCTGAAATCTCCGCTCTTTCCTTTCAGCCTTCCGTCTGTCCCTTTCTTCTGGGTGCACTGGTGTCCCCTCAACAAATGTGCCACTCAATGTTCAACCAAGAATTTGAAAGGAGTTTGAATAAAGGTATGGGGATTCCCCCTGAAGGAAATTCTTTCCAGGATCTCCTCCCTTAATTGGCAGCCCCAAATTTTATCACTTCAAACCAAAGGATTCAAATAGCCTATTTGACACATGTTGGCTCAGGGGTGCCTCAGGAAGAAGCCATACAGAGGTCCATGCTACCTAGTGAGCTACCTTCCTTCCAAGGGTAAAATGCCCTTCAGTTTCTGCTTATGTTGAACATTCTGCTGTACCATTATACACTTTTTTCTGTTAAATATTTTTATCTAAAGCATAACTTTTAGAAGTATCATTGGCTATAACTATACCTTAATTAGTCTAAAATGCCAATTAATTATTTTTTATTGTCTGTAAGTGTGAATTCAACTTTGTATTTTTTTAAAGGTACAATTAATTTAGGAAATAGATTATCCACATGATGGAATATCTGAGGCCAGAGAGTAGAAAGTACAGCAAACCAGAATTTACCACATCTAGGCTAGGGATGCAAACACAGGAGGCAGTGCTGCAGGAGCTCAGGTGCTAGGGTTATCCAGAAGCAGCAG
>NW_006285038.1:118212-131999 GCF_000327345.1 Myotis davidii
GAGAGAGAGAGAGAGAGAGAGAGAGAGAGAGAGAGAGAGAGAGAGAGAGAGAGAAAGAGAAATACCCATGCTTTTCTCTTCCCCTGTGCTTAAGCTACTGTAAGTACATTCCATTGGCTAACTCAGCAGAAAGTGGGCCAGTAAGGCAACATGTGAAAGAGAAATGAAGTCTCTCATAAAATAACGAGGGGAAGGAGATATGGGCAAGGAGGAGATACGAGGTCCAACTATATCAGAAGTCATTCACAATGCTTTAAAAAAATTCTTTCTGTGATTATCTAAAAATATATAATTTGCATGTTTAACTTATGTAAGTTGAAAATAATGAAATCGCTTTTGCTTCCTCCTCAATAATACATGTGATCGACAACATCTTAACACTATATACCTATGAATTGTCAGGCTTATACGTTTTGTGATTTTAATGTGCCATTTAGTTTAACCCAACTGTAAATCATCATTACAATTAATGATTTATGCAGCCAGTATTTATTTGTGTGTCACGTATCTACATCATTCCTTGCTCTTTTTTCCTTCTTATATCTCACAGCCTCAATGGATCTCTCTATATCACAAGGAAACACTTTAGAATTTCTCCAGTGAGATTCTGCTGTGGCAAACAATTTCATTCTGAAAATATTTTTTAACCCTAGTTTTCAAAAAGTTCTTTCAAAAGGGATAGAATTCTTGACTTTTAGTTACGTTGTTTCAGGACACTAATAATAGCATTCCACCATTTTCTGGCTTCCATGGTTAGTATTAAACAGCATGTTGTCAGTCTACCTTTGGAGCAAATAAACATAACCTGTCAATAGATATGAGTTATAAAATATATAATTTTAGGATCCTACTCCCGGACTGGCCTGAAAAATATACACTCACAGATTACTTCAGTTCACATCGTACAGAAAGAAATGATTTGTCTGTGGCAAGAGCTTTAAAATTGTACATCTTTTATTTGGAAGGTAGTCTAATATATATAGTTCACCCCACTGGGCTTTTCAACTGCTATACTGCTCAAATAAAATATGAACCCATAAGACAGCTGTTATTGTACACTAAAACTAACTTATTTCTTCCCTTGAGTATTTTTAGGTATTTTATGACTTTATATAAATGCAGAATGAGCACAATGCTATAATTTGTTGAGAAAACAGCAGCGCTGTAGAGTAAGCTTTTATTTTTTCAAATTTCTTTTTAAAATTTCCCCCTTTCCATCTTCATTAATTTTAAGAAGTCATTTTACCAAAATAAAAAAGTACCATATATAATAATCCAGATAGCTATTTTTTTTTAAAGAATTTGCTTCTAGTTACCAGGTCATTTTCATTTACATGAGTATTTTTTTTAGCAGAGCAAGCAGAAAAGTATAGCTAAACTATTATAAATATTCTAAAACACACTTTGTTCAAGAAATGTGATAGTGACATTAGCTATGAGGAATGTTGCCAAATTCTCAGATTCCCAGAGACATTAATCCAAAAATCACTTATCAAGTAAATGATAAGAAATATCTCTAGTCTTTAAATCCACAGGAATATATGACTTATACTTTCTTACCCGTATCAGAATCCTCTAACTAATGGAATTCTAAGCATGAACTAATTATTTTATGTAAAGCAAACATTATAAATGTCTATAAACATGCAAAGCAATGTGGTACTATGAAGAATATACACTAAAATACTTTATTCTTAATATCTGATAAACATTTCTTAATTATATCATCCTGGTAACCACAGATGGAAAACTGGGTATAGCTTGACATAATGCAGTATAATTTTATGTGAAATTTGTGATAGGATGCTCTAAAACAACATTTTTATAAATATACACATCTAGTTATATTGGTTTTCTAGTTGTTAGGGCATGAAAACACTATGAACAAAAGATGTCAAATATGTTTCATTTTACCTTTCTACTCTGAAAGACTATTTCTGACAAGAGTCCCATATTGGGGGGGGAAATAGCGATCAGCCAATTCTTCAATAGACCAAAAGTTAATTTTACATTTGCTGTAAAAATTGGTAATACATCACTCAAATTTCTTCCAGTGCTGATATTTTAACAATAGCTAGTATTTGTCGTATACTTTGTTTCCTTAGATATTTTGCAAGAGTTACTAATTAAGGCAATGGCCACTGTTTCTGGAAAATTTTATTTTTAAGATTTTAATTGTAAAATCACAGATGTAAAAAACTAACGACAAATCCAAACCACCAGAGATAATTAATTTAAACCAAACATGGTAATTTGAGTAACTTTACCAAAGATCAATTTAGCAAAACGTATGCTACCAAATTCCAGGTAATGAGACTCAAATTAGGATGAGCTAGCATGTTTTTTGAAATGAGAGGAGGAAGAATTGATAGATAGGTAGATAGACAGACAGACAGACAGAAATTGAAAGCGAGTCTCTTTTATCTTTGGATATTGTTTTGTCATATGACCTAAAATAGCTGTAGTCAATTTGAATCAAGAATGGTTTTATGAATAAAATCACAACGTTAGAGATAGCCAATCATCACATCTTTACATCTTTCTGCTTTGCTATGTCTTTGAGCCACTGGATTTGCCAACCCCGGAGGCATCATAGCCTGGCTATTTTGTTTTGTGTTAAAGTGAGATTATAAATGTAGTCATTGCTTAAATCAATTTGAGTTACATTTTCCACTAACTGCAACTGTGTAACAATTTACTTACCTTACTGGAGAAATGAGAAAGCAATGAACCAATGGGAATAAGGAACTGAATGATGTCCCACCAGTTACTCAGGATATATTCCGATATAAACCTAACTTGTCTGCATCTAAATTCTATTACACCGTGGAAACTAGGTAACTCAGAGCCAGCGTGGAGGTTTTTAGGTATATTGAAAGTTCAACAACCCTCCCCATAAAATCCTAGAAAGTTTAATTCCAAGAAAAAAGATATACATTGAAGTATGTCCATAGACTACTTAAAAGCAGGTGATAAAATTGGCATCTTAATTCATGTGGAATGATTCTTAATGCAAATAAAAGTATCTGAGTCTGGAGTACAAAACAGTAAAGGTTTTCCTAAGTAAACTTTTTGGTTTGCGGCGAGAATACATAATACCTAAAATAACAATGGCTTATCATTAGCTTTAAACAAATACATTAATTGGGTTTGGTATATTTTTTCTTGGAAAGTAGGAATTGTAAATTTAAAAAGTTTAGTTTACTTTTAGAGATTCACAAATGTTTCAGTGAAACATAGCTACAAATTTTTAATCCTGCTTTAAGGCAAAACATCCTATTCATTAATAGTATACTTTCTCTTATTTCATCCCTCTTCAATAAAGCTCTTATATGTTTAAAATCAGAGACTTTTGCAGATAATCAAATTAATTATGAGGGATTTTTGGTTGTTTGTAATTTTTTTTTTTAACCATTGCGAAGTAATGTGTAAGAGATGGTGAGAACAATAGTTTGACAATATCACTTTAAGTATTTTCACCAAATTAACTACTTTTATAATTTTTTTCTTCTGTGACTTAAACAATTACCTGCAGTGCATTGCAAAACTGTTGTTTTTACATTAAATGTTACTAATTTGGGGATCCAAATTCAATTATTTTTAAAAATAGATTTATTGGATCATTCTACTAATATTCCTTTTGTTTTGCTATCTTATTCTTTGTTTCCCATCAAAAGTTTGTTATGTGAAATAAAAATATTTATTATATCCTGTTAATAACAATAGTGGAAAATTTTAGAAAAACATGTTAGAGGAGAATCTAAAGAATTTGGCTTGCCTAGCTGGCATGGCTCATTGATTGAGCATGGAACTATGAACCAGGAGGTCACGGTTCGATTCTGGTCAGGGCATATGCCCGGGCTATGGGCCAATCCCCACTTTTGAGCATGTAGGAGGCACCCGATCAATGATTCTCTCTCATCATTGATGTTTCTCTCTCTCCCTCTCCTTTCCTCTCTGAAATCAATAAAAATCTATTAAATAACAAAAAAGAATTTGGTTATAAATAGAAAAATTGTCTTTAGTCTGCAGGCTGGGGCCTTTGAGTACTGCATCCATTCTTTGTTTCCCATCAAAAGTTTGTTATGTGAAATAAAAATATTTATTATATCCTGTTAATAACAATAGTGGAAAATTTTAGAAAAACATGTTAGAGGAGAATCTAAAGAATTTGGCTTGCCTAGCTGGCATGGCTCATTGGTTGAGCATGGAACTATGAACCAGGAGGTCACGGTTCGATTCTGGTCAGGGCATATGCCCGGGCTGTGAGCCATCCCCACTTTTGGGCATGTAGGAGGCACCCGATCAATGATTCTCTCTCATCATTGATGTTTCTCTCTCTCCCTCTCCTTTCCTCTCTGAAATCAATAAAAATCTATTAAATAACAAAAAAGAACCCAGTATGATAATCACTCACAATCCTTAGACTCTTTTTATTATTCATGGCTGACGTTAGATGAAGATGGCCACTCTCAGATACCAGCTTCTGAACACTGGAAAGTAACAATGTTACCTTAAAAGGAAAAAGGGGTCTTCGCAGATACAATTAAATTAAGGATCTTGAAATTGGGATATTATTCTGGATTACTAGGGTAGGCCTTGATAATAAAACTATCTGTGTAAGAAGCAGGCGGAAGGAGATTTGATGCAGATGGAAGACAATGTGATCACAGAGGCAGAGATTGGAGTGATGTGGCCACAAGCCAAAGAATGCCAGCAGCCACCAGAGCTGGACAAGGAAGGCTTCCAACCTCTAGAGCCTCCAGAGAGATCACAACCCTACTGACCTTTTGAGTACAGCTGAGTGATACTGATATGGGATTTCTGACTTCCCGAGTGGTGAGGGAGAAAATTTCTGTTGTATTCTGAGCCACCACATCTGTAGTAATTAGTTACAGAAGCCCAGGGAATTAAAATATGTATTAGAAATAAAAAAAAAAATGAACCCGAGTTCTTTTACAAGGTTATGTGCTCCACCATATTTACATCTATTTTTAAGAGAAGACAGCTGTATGTGTCAATCATTCTACAGGTATTCTAAATTTGGAAACCCTGCCCATCCAGAGAGGTAATGAATATGTATTCAAGTACCTTAAGTAACTCAAGTACCTTGCAAATTAAGTTTAAAAATTGATCTCATTTCTAGAATTACCCTCATTATTAGTAGTTATCTTATCCTTTTTGTATAATTTAAGGAAATATACTCCATGTAGGATTTATGAGATTATTTGTGATTATTTTGTGTCCACACAAACTTTTACGTTTAAAGGACATAAACTTTCTATCAGAAAGATGAGACATATACACATGCCATTCACATGGAAACAGGTTTACACTGACAATGACCACTGACTGTGCTGTTTGCCGTCTTTGTTTTAATTCTGATTGGCAGGAGTGGTATGGATAGTAGGTGCATATTGACAACCTCATCCCACCCCCTTTAAAAATAGTGCCCTTTAAGAGAAAGGAGAATCTGTGTGGACACACACACACACACACACACAAATCACAATGAAAAGTAATCTTATGAATCCAAAGTGGAATGTTTTTATCCAGGTTACACATGAAACATAAAATAATTTAGGGGACATGAGCCTTTAAATCCTTACAGTGATAAACCCCTGTTCATGGTTTAAAAAAAGTTTTATCTGTCTAAAGAATAAGGATTACGGCAAGATTTGTTGCTTAAGGGTGACCTTCTTAGTTGATAGATCCTCCCTTCCCCCAAGTGGAGGGTGGAGTGTGAGTTTTCAGCCTCTGTCTGATTTTTCATTAGTTCTACTTGTGAAGTATTTCAAAAGATTTTCATCATTTTGATGACTTCAGAATTATTTTCATATTATATCAAAATGTTCCATGAATTTTCTGTTTTTTTCCTTTTATGCTCATGAATGATTTTTGACAAAATAACCACTTTAGAAAGACTGACCCCCCCCCCAAAAAAAAAAAAAACACAATCTCTTTGAAATGATTTGGACATGAAATTTGTTGCTGCACTGTGATTTATATTCACCGAATGGTGATTACCAGGGAAAAGAAAACACAAAAACACAACAAAACACCTCCATAAAAACAAAAATGAAATGAAGTATCTTTTAGACATAAGTAGCATGGCTATATTCCTGCATAGACACAACTTCAGAAATAAAGTACAGGACTTCATCCTAAGTTATGTAAAAGCAAAACTGAAAAATAATTAAATGCAGCCAGACAGCACATGAAAACTACACACCTGAAAATTCCACTTAAGTACAAATTACTATCATCCAAACCTGTAGAAAATCTTTGTGAATTTATTTGAGCCAAACTGATGACAATTGCTGGGAAGCAAAATCTCAATGGATTGAGAAAATGCTCTGGAGATTGGCATTCTTGCAGCTTATTTTATATGTTAGTCAAATGAGGAGACATAAGGGAGGTTGTATGAAATTGATTAATGGTAGATTGAGGTGACAGGAGAAAGCAAATTGGGGAAATCACTGAAATTGGATAAAGCAGACAAATACTTATTGCACATTTGTGGGTATAGGATAGTTTAACAATCAACATTTACAGCACAAGGAGGTGGTATTCAGGGAACTAGATAACAATGAGGGGTTGTGGGTGGGTATACCCTGAGGGGTTTAGAAAAAGAAAATTAACATTCCAAAGCTATGTTATCTTAGATGCAAAAAGACAACGGGTTCACTTATAAAGACTGACCTTTGTCAAGGAAGCTACCAGCCTAGGATGTGATTACCCACTGTGACTCCTGTTTAGTTAGGAATTTTTATGTTCAAACCATCCTTTGTGGTTACAATTGGTCTCCATAAGCTCCACCATGCAGGCCTCATCTGAGCTTGTCAGGTTTAATATGTGGCCCCTTTTTGTCCACACTGTGTATAGAGTTTCTTTTTCTGGTCATTTCATCATATTCAGACTTTGGAAAAAAACGTGAAAAAATGCTACAGCTTTTTTTTTTTCTTTTGTCTTCTGCATGTGTGGACCTCTTGAGGAACAAAGAGAATCCATGAATACCTATCATTTTTACATAAAATAAAATGACATTTTCAACTGATATAACAGGCATGATCAGGTACTAGTTTATTCACTAAAGCCTGAAAGTTTAATTATGAAAGATTTTCCAAACCAGAAATTCTATGTGTTCTGAGGGGAGATCACTCACTTAAGAACAAAACCGGCACAAGTAACAGCACTCTTTGAGGCCTAGCTAAATAAGAGTTGGAGAAATCTGCCAGGATGTGTTAGAAGATTAGCGTCTTGCTGCAAAATTTCAGAGATTTAATTAATTCTATTTGACACTAAAGAAAAAAATGTAAATTCCTTTCTGTATTCTTTATTGGATAACCCGGATGTCTCACAAAAAGAATCTACTTGGAATAAGAAAGAAAATTTAAATTCTATCACATTAATACTAGCTTTCCTTACTGTGTGAATTCATTTCTGGCAAAAAATGATTTATTAAATAGAGAGTTTCCACATACACAATGACATTTTACTTCAAGTCCAATTTATGAGATCTAATGCCATTTTTGCAAGCCGTACGAGTTCAACAGTCTATAAATTCAGATAAGAACCATTATGCGTTTCCTACATTTTTATCAGATATTTTATGAACCTTGTGGATCTTACTAAAAGTCAAGGTTATATATTCTTAACTTATAAATTATAAACAAGTATTAATTTACTCCAAACCTAGTTTTCAAACTACAGTTGCTGGACAAATTGTGCATAAAAATTTCCTTTGAAATTTAAGAACTGGGAACATTTTTCCTAAAAACCTATACTGAAAGAAAAAAAAACTATAAATAATTTGCAGTAAAAACTGAAATATATTAAGAACAGGAAAATATCTTATTTAAACAAAAGAAGCTTACACTTGCAACATGCTTTAGAAGAAAACATTAAGAAAATAACACCATTTTGTTAAATTCTTTATATATACTCAGGTGTTTTTTGTTTGTTTGTTTGTTTTTTGGGTCTTGAGAAAATTCTCCAAGAAATTTACACACTGTTCATCCTTTCCTTGGGTCACTATTCTCCCTAATCTATACCTGGCCAAGTCCCACATTTCCTTCAGATGTCAGCTTGCTCATCATTTTCTCTTCAAGGTCATGTCAGACTGCTTCCTTGTCATCCAACATGTAATTAGGTGGCCATACTGTGTTCTCAGTGTCCCCTTCATTTATATCATCAAAACAGAACCATTGACACTTATTACAAATGCTATTTATATTACCTTCCCACAAGACCATTAACTCTCTAAGTTTTCAGGGACTGTGTCTGATCATCTAGCCCTAAACAAGTGCTCAGCAAATAAGAGGTACTCAAAAACTATTGTTATCTTACCAAGTCACTCAATTAATGAGTGAGAAAACAGAAAGGACACTGGCATTGAACACATATGCTTGTTTTTTTGTGGGTTTTTTTTTTATAAGAGGTGTTTAATTTCATCTTTTTCACTCACTACAAGCAGATGCTATGGCCTCCAATTAGTAGAAATTCAGAATCAGTTAAAGAATTCAAATGCTGAGCTTTAGAGGTTGTGTCACTTTCTGACAAAGACCCAATTTTATAAATAGAAGTTTGACGAAGCCCTTAACTAGCCACACCATTTTCAGGAATATAAATTGTTCCCAGCTTTGTCCATAACTCATGTACATTCCGACCTACCAATTTAAAAACCATGTAAAGATACATGTACAAGAATATTTGATTGTATATATTAGTCAATAATTATAGACAACCCCAAACTCTATCTTTTAGGGACTGGCTCAATACATTATGGCATAGTTAGATACCAGGTAGCTAATTAAGTCAATAAAAGTGATTTTAATATATTGATATGAAACAAGATTTCAAACAATATATAGAATACGCTTGTATTTTTCCTATGTAGACACACACACACACACACACACATTTATAATTTAATAAACATTTCTTACAGTTACTATATACTAAGAAATGTTCTGTGCAGGAAGTATAAAATGGCAAATAAGATAAACAAGGTCCTTTGTTTTTTACTATACATTCTAATGAAAAATAATTCAATTTTTATAAGTGCAGATGAGATGGTCTGGAAGAAGGCACACCAAAGTTTTAGCAATACATAATTAATCCAAGCCCAAGACGGATGATTGAAGAAAAGGTAAGAACAGTTTTTATAGTTTGTTCACATTTTTCTATAAAGCCTTTACATTTGCTAATGATCAGCATCTATTCATTCTGTATTTAAATTAAAATTTTTACACGAAAACATTAGCTAGCCCATCCAACTTAATTTCTCTAAACATTTTCTAAATTATCTCACATCATAACATAAAAAATCAAAAGTTGAACTTAAAGAAGTTTTTGGCTTGTTTTTAAGTAGACTTTATTATTTTAGAGCAGTTTTAGGTTTACAGAAAAATTGAGCAGAGGGTAAAGAGACATCACATGTACCCTGTCCCCATAACATGCATAACTCCCCCATAATCAATATCCCCTACCAGAGTAGTACGTTCGTTTTGACAATCCTACATTGACACATCATTATCACCCCAAATCCATAGTTTTCCATTATGGTATTGTAGTCTATGGGTTTCAACAAATGTATCCACCACATGCTTTGATGCAGAGACGTTTCACACCCTAAAAAAACTCTGTGCTCTGACTATCCATCCCTCCCTTCCCACACCCAGGAAACCACTGATTTTTTTTTTTTTAATTGTCTCCAAAGTTTTGCTTTTCTAGAATGTCATATAACTGAATCAGTATGTGGCCTTTTCAGACTGGCTTCTTTCGCTAAGTAATATGCATTTTAGTTCCCTTCATGTCTTTCCATGGCTTGATAACTAACTTCTTTTTAGCGCTGAACAATATTCCATTGTCTGGACATACCACGGTGTATTTACCCATTCATCTACGGAAGGACCACTTGGTTACATCAGGTTTTAGCAATTATGAAGAAAGCTGCTATACGCATCCTTATGCAAGGTTTTGTATGGACACTAGTTTCAACTCCTTTGGGTAAATACCTAGGAGAGTATTTTAGTTCCCTTCATGTCTTTCCATGGCTTGATAACTAACTTCTTTTTAGCGCTGAACAATATTCCATTGTCTGGACATACCACGGTGTATTTACCCATTCATCTACGGAAGGACCACTTGGTTACATCAGGTTTTAGCAATTATGAAGAAAGCTGCTATACGCATCCTTATGCAAGGTTTTGTATGGACACTAGTTTCAACTCCTTTGGGTAAATACCAAGGAGGGTGACCGGTGTATTGAAGAGTATGTTGAGTTTTGTATGAAACCACCAAACTGTTTTCCAGACTGGTGGTACCATTTTGCATTCCACCAGCAAGAAATGAGTTCCTATTGCTCCATACCCTTACCAGCATTTGGTGTTGTCAGTGTTCTGAATTTTGCCCATCCTAAAAGTTGTGCAGTGGTATCTCATTGTTTCAATTTGCATTACCCTGATGACACGCTGTGGAACATCTTTTCATATATTTTTGTCATTGTATATCTTCTTTGGTGAACTGTCTGTTCGGATTTTCGGCCCCTTTTAAAATACAATTATTTTCTTATCTAATATATACAAAACTATTAAACTTAATAACAGCTCTTTATCAGATTTATCTTTTGCAAATATTTTCTTCCAGTCTGTGACCTTTTTATTCTCTTGATAGTATTCTTCACAGAACACAGATTTTTCATTTTTAATTAAGTCTTTTCCCCCCATGTTATATCTAAATGTCATCAGCAAACCCTATGTCATATAGGTTTTCTCTAGGATTTTTACAATTGTGTATTTATACCTAGGTCTATGATCCATTTTTGAGTGAATTTTTGTGAAGGCTGTAAGATCTGTGTTGAGATTTTTTTTTTTTTTTCATCTGGATGTTCAATTGTTTCAGCACCATTTGTTGAAAAGACTGTTTTCTCCAATGAATTGCTTTTGCTCCTTTGTCAAAAATCAGTTGACTCTATTTAGGTAAGTCATTTTCTGGGCTTTCTGCTCCCTTACATTGACCAGCTGACCTATTCTTCCACCAACACCACACTGTCTTTATTATGGTAACTTTAGAATTAAGACTTGAAGATGAGTAGAATTATTCCTCAAACTTTATTCTTCTATTTCAATATCATGTTGGCTATTCTGTGTCTGTCTTTTCTAAAACTTTAGAATAATTTTGAAGATATCTACTAAATAAATTGATGGAATTTTGATTGAGATTGCATGAATCTATAGATCAGGTAGCGAAGAACTGGCATCTTGAAGATATTGAGTCTTCCTGTTCATGAATATGGAATATTTATCCACTTAGTTAAATCTCCCATCAGAGCTTTATAGGTGTTTTTTTGCATAGATGTTGACACATTGTTAGATTTATATATTTTATTTTAGGGAGTGTTATTGTATGGTAGCATGTTTTTCACTTCAAATTCCACTTACAGATAGCATATTAAAAGACTAGAGGCCCAGTGCACGAAATCTGTGCACTGGTGTGTGTGTGTGGGGGGGAGGGGTCCCTGTGCCCTCTTGCAGCTCAGGACCCCTCAGGGGATGTTCGCCTGCTGTCTTAGGCCCACTTCCCACAGGGAGAGGGCCTAAGATGGCAGGTGGGCATCCCTCTCGCAGTCTGGGACCCCTCACTCCTTACTGCCTGCCTGCTCACTGCTCCTTACCGCTCAGCTCGCTGACCCTTAGCACTGCCGCAGAGGTGGTAGAGGCTCCCACCACCACCACTGCACTTACCAGTCATGAGCCTGGCTGTTGACTGAATGGTGCCCCCACTATGGGAGTGCACTGATCACCAGGGGGCAGCTCCTGCATTGAGCATCTGCCCCAGGTGGTCAGTGCGTGTCATAGCGACCAGTCATTCCGCCAGTCATTCTGCCGTTCAGTCAATTTGCATACTAGCCTTTTGTTATATAGGATGATTGGCTTTTATGTATTAACCTTGTATATTATAAGCTTGCTATAATTGCTTATTATTTTTTTTTTTTATTATTATTATTAGTAGTAGTAGTTTTATTTTTATACTAGAGGCCCGGTACATGGGGATTCATGCACTGGTGGGGGTGATGCCTGTGGGGATTGGCCTGCTGTGGGAGCACTGCTCTCCTGGTCAGCCAAGTGGCTCTGGACCCGCCCTCTGAGTGGCTGCTACCACTGTGGGAGCACCACTTATCCCAGTCAGCTGAGCAGCACTCCCACTGTGGGAGCGCACCAACTACCAGGAGACAGCTCCTGCATTGAGCATCTGCCCCCTGGTGGTCAGTGCACGTCATAGCGACTGGTCGATCTGGTCATTCTGCCATTTTATTATATAGGATTTAGCTCATACCCAACATTTTCCAGATTCTCATGATCTAATTTGTAACATTTTTACATCACTTTATATTCCACTTAGATTGCAGCTTTTGTAGAATACAAAATTTTATCCTGTTCATTTTCATTCCTAGAACACCAAAGATAGTGCCTGAGGTAGAGGAGGTGCTTTCTAAAAGTGTGAATGTAAATGTGTAAATGGCTTTGGAAATTATGACCTTATTCTGAAAATCTAATTTCAGATAATATACATCATTTTGTTTTTTAAAAAGTTGTAAAGCATCACACTTTTACTATTCTCTTTTAATCAAAGTGTTTTAACTTTATATTTTAATGATTTTTTCTTAAAGCATGAAAGATAAAAGCCATTCTGTTTCCAGTAAAACACTCCACCCTCATAGAGTGACTCTCAAAATATCTACATTTGGCAGCCACATCCAATATATAACACTGGATCAGTTATTTTATTAAAAAATGACAGGTGTTAAATGTTGTTGTTTGCCAAGCAATTTCACAAATTTTGCCATATGCGAAAAATCATTTGGGTATTAACAGACCTGAGTTTTGTTTAATGAACTTTAAAGTTCCTTACTGAATATGTTTAATGCCAAGGTTAAAATCCACTTACTGCATAAACTAAATGTCTGTTAGGTTTAATAGGGATCAGAGAAGGGATTTATGTCTTAATACTCATGTGTGGCCAAGAAATACTAGGATCGAATAGCTATTTAACAACAAAAATCAAATAAAAGCCAGGATTTTCCTCAACGTTACTAATTAAAATATGAGAGAAAAATGGGTTGTTAAGGAGGCTTAGTGGAAACATGTTTGATTAATTTGGAAACAGGTAAAATGCTATAAGAACACAAAGTAAATGTTCCCACTCACTGAAAATGAGTTCATGAGAGTAACCTAGTAACAAATAATAAGAAAACCAAGGTGGAATATAGAACATGGTATTAATTATTTATTTAATGAATAAACTTAGCACATTAAGTGTCATTAAATGTGCTACGTGCTAGGACCCAATCAGGAGTTAGAAACTACATAGTTTAATGTAAAGAACTAGAGGCCTGGTGCATGAAATTTTTTCACAGTTAGGGTCCCTAAGCCTCCTTGCTTCCCCACCTCCCCGCCTCCTCCTTCCCTTGCCACCCTTGCACTGCCTCCTCACAGTTCCCCTGTCTCCTCCTTCCCTCATTCCCTCAGCGCCCTGCTGCTGCCTCCTCTGGTCACCCACTATATTCTGCACCGCCCCCTGCTGGTCAGCTCACATCATAACAAGCAATTGAACTCACAGTGAACTCCTGAGGGGACAATTTGTATAATTTATATATATAGAGAGATGATAGATAGATAGATAGATAGATAGATAGATAGATAGATAGATAGATACACTGAGTGGCCAGATTATTTTGACCGCCCCATCAGTACTTTGTTGGGACACCTTTTGCCTTCAATATT
>NW_006285038.1:132056-151083 GCF_000327345.1 Myotis davidii
AGCTCATGCCAGGAAAACATGCCCCAAACCATAACACTGCCCCCACCAGCTTGAAGGGTTGTACTCATGCACGTAGGGTGCATGCTTTCATGCTGTTTCCACCAAATTCTCACTCTGCCATCTGCAGGATGCAACCGGAGACGTGATTCATTGGACCACATGACTTTTTTTCCAATGCTCGACTATCCAATCCTTGTGTTCCTGTGCAAATTGAAGATGTTTTATCTTGGTAACTGCAGAGAGCCAAGGTGTTCAAACAGGCCTTCGGCTTCCATATCCCATATGATGCATTGTACGGCTAATTTGCCTACAAACGTCAGGTGGTTATAATAATCTGGCCACTCAGTGACTGTAGATTATTCGACTATAATAAGAGCTATTAGATTTAAAGAAACTCCATGTGATATCCTAGACATAATGGAGAGAGTATCTAAAGAAAGAGAAATTGATAAGGGAGGCTGCTCCCCAAAGCTGGAGCTCAGACCTCCTTAAAGAAGTTATAGTGTAGCCCACCAAATAGCAGAGAAGTTCGCTATTTTTCCCAAGCCAGCATTGTGCTATAGTTGCTGGGCCAGGAGGCAACAACCTTCTGGAATACAGATGGGGAACGAAAGATCAGCAGCAGCAGGAAGCATGTGAGGGGCTGGGAACTCCCCTGCAGGTGGCGGTGCCACACTGAGGGGCAATGTCACTAAGGGGCATTCTGTGAGCATGGCTGGGGTACAGTTACATAAGGTGGCCTCATCCCAGCCTGCTGACCAAAGAATAGCAGCCAGAAAATGCAGAAAAGGTCCTGCCTCCTGTAATGTCCCTCCAGTAATCTCTACTGGGAAATGTAACATCATGCTCACATTTCAAGCAGAAATGCTTAAAGGGATTCTGTCTATCAGGCAGAATACAGTGAAGGGTGAATTTGGAGCTAAGAAGAAAGAGAGAAAGAATTAGCACAAGAACTCATAGAATATTCCTTGAGGGAATATAATTTGAAATTTCTATAATGTGATCAAATTAAATAAAAATCAGAGGACCATTAGTGAAGGAAGTCCTTGTTAGATGGACAGACCTAAAATATAGACCCAATTTCATATCTGACTACAAAAGTAGAGAGTTGACAAGAGGAACTATCACTTTAGATAGCAGGCTTTAGTTAGCAGGTTTTAGTTATGGAGCAGATATAAAAAAAAATAATTACTCATTGTCTCTATTCCTTCATAAGGCATTTTGCAATACTCTTAAGGCCTCTGCTACTTTTTAAAAATTTTATCTTTATTGTTGAAAATATTATATATATATATACCCCCCTTTTTTCTCATTTACCCCTTCCACCCCACACCGCCCCAAGCCTTCACCATACTACTGTCTGTGTCCATGAGTTATGCATATCCAATATAATAAAAGCCTAATGTGCAAATTGTCCCCTCGACTGGGAATTGGACCGGAAGTTCAACCAGGTGGTGGGGCTTGCCAGCCAATCACCTGTGGCCACTCCCTCCCGGCTGGCCCTGGCCTGGGGGGTGCAAAATAAAGGGAGGCCCTGGCAGGCAGCCGGCAGCCGCTAGGGACCCTAGCCGTGCATGAATTTCATGCACTGGGCCTCTAGTAACATATAAGTTCTTTGGTTAATCTTTCCCAACCCACACCCACATCCCATCTTCCCTCTGAGATTCATCATTCTGTTCCATGTTTCTATGTCTCTGGATCTATTTTGTTCATTGGTTTATTTTGTTCATTAGATTTCACATGTGAGATTATGTGATACTTGTCTCTCTTTTACTGGCTTATTTAGCTTAGTATAGTACTCTCTGGTCCCTCCATTCTATCTCAAAGAATAAGAAATCCTTCATTTTTACAGTTGCCTAGTATTCAGACCTCAGTAACTTTGACTCAGTCTCCTGGCATACTACTTCAATTCCCCATCCTAACTGTGGCCCTTAGGAATTTTCAGTTTCCTCTTCCTGGGTCATGTGGGTAGATGCCCACTCAACAGGAGTTTTCATGGGCCATTCATCTTCCTTCAAGGGGACTTTAAAGTGAGTAAGCATGATCACAATTTCTTGCAAAAGAATTCAGATTCTCACTGGATAACTAAACTTAATATACTCATTGGTTTTTGTAATTGTTTTTAGGAATACTTAGGGATAATCATACAACCCTGGATATGGGAATTCAAGTGGCTAGGAACATATAAAATATAACTTATTAGTTTAAATAGACAAGATGTCTCATAGTATAAATTAGTCATAAAATACTTTTGCCAGACATATTTTTGTTTCTGTTTTATGTCTTTTTATTAATAATTATTACTTTGTCTCAAAAAAAGCCCTGAACTGAATAGTATTAGTAAAATATTATTCAATGCATTTTCACTCATGGAATGACTTTTGTCAATGCAATATGTTTAAAGGTCTTGAGCAAGACAAATATAATAAAAGCCCAGTGATTTTTATCAAGTGAATAGTATAAGAAGAACAAAGATATTATAAAGATTGTGCACTCAACAAAATTATAGGTTGACAGAGTCTTATGCAAGAAAGCTATCTTGAGGATAAGCATGAGGAATGCTAAGAAAATTTGCTAAAACCCACATGAAAAAACAAGTATTTCTCAAAATATCAGTGAGTTTTAATAATATTCGACAATGGAACTCAATAGCAATAACAATTATATTTTCCATAGTCAATCTGAGCAAGGAGACGATCAATTATTTACTCAATATATACTTATTAAGAACCTACTGCCATTATAGGCAATGTTACAGGAATTGGGCATTTAACAGTGCACAAGTCAGGCTAAGTGTTTCCTCCCAAGAGGCTTATACACTGGCTGATAATGAGAAGAAAAAAGAAATGAAGGAATGAAAGAAGAATTGTCAAGTAAAGATAAGTGGTAAGTGCTATAGATTTGACTGTTGAAATTGGAAGTGGGATAAAAAGGTCAGATTTAAGATATATATATATATATATATCAGAAAAGAGCCAACGAGACTGACTAACAAAATTAGTGACTGAAGGTGTGCAGAAAAGTAGATGGTTGTATTTAGAGATGTGCGCGCGTGTGTGCACTAGTGTATGAAACTCCTGACTGATGAGTTGCAGCAGCCCTGGGAGAGATGAAAATTGGTATGTTCTCATAGGTGAAAAGCAATATAAAAGGTAGGTAAAGAATGGAGCAAATAGCTCCTCCCATTCCCCATCCTTGGCTAGCAGGCACCAAAGGATGGACGGGGCTGGAAGCTGCTCCTGACCATGAGACAGCTATTTGGCTCCGATGATCTTTTTTCTGCTTTGTATCCTCAAAAGCTAAGTAAACTGGTGAGATCAATATAGTGTCCCGTTAGGTAATTTCCAAATTTGGGCCAGCTGCTATAGTCCATAAAACGTTTGAAAGTCTATTAGACATTGATTCAGATATATCGACTTGGGAACTGGTAGAAGAGGCCTGGAATTCTGGGATAAAGTCATGGATTGCTATCTAAATTTTGCACTCTTCATCTTGTAAATGGGTCTGAGAAACACTAAACAATAAGGATGAAGAAGAATTGGTTCTTGCATTTGTCATAGTTAAAATCACTGATAACATTTACAAGAATAGTTTCAGTTGGAAGATAGGAATAAAACTTAATGGAATTGAGGGAAACCATGGTTTTAAAAGAAATGGAGACAGCCAGATAAAATAAATTTCTCAGGGATTCTTACCACAGCCCTAACTGGTTTGGCTCAGTGGATAGAGTGTCAGTCTGCGGACTCAAGGGTCCCAGGTTCAATTCCGGTCAAGGGCATGTACCTTGGTTGTGGGCACATCCCCAGTAGGGAGTGTGCAGGAGGCAGCTGATCAATGTTTCTCTCTCGTTGATGTTTCTAACTCTCCCTTCCTCTCTGTAAAAAAAAAAAAATCAATAAAATATATTTTTTTAAAAAAGGATTCTTACCACAAATGAAAGAGAAGTGGCATGTTATCTAGAGAAGAATGAGGGACAAACAAGGGTTTTAGTTATGATAGGGGATACTAGAGCCTGTTTGTTTGCTGACTAGGATGGTACAACTGAGCGAGGGCAGGAGAGGTGAATAAACAGTGTCCTAAGTAAGTACAGAAGGGTGAGATGCATCTCACAACAGCAAGGTCTGACTTGGATATGAGTAGAGAGAGTCCATCCACAGTAGAAATAAGGCAGAGGGTGAGTACACAGAAAAATCAGATGAGAGATTTTGTGATAGGAAGATGATGTCATTTTCTTACCACTGCTTCTGGTTTCTCTGAGAAATAAGAGGAAAGGACATAAAATAAGAGAAAAGGAGAAAAGTGTTGAGTGTTTGTGGAGACAAGAGAAGGAGTAAAATAGTTGTCTGAGAAAGCGGGGGAGGGAATTTCCTATGGAAATGTGATAGGTTTGTTGTGACAGTGACGTTGTTATTACTACAGAGAGGAAAGTCAGGGTAAGCTGCTCTGAGAAGGGGCCACTTTAACCAGAGCAATGCCAAAGAGGATCAGCCATGCAAATAGCAAGAGAAAGATGATTCCAGAAAGAAGGAATAGTAAACCAAACATCTTATGGACAATCAGCCTTCTGTATAAGGCTCTGAGATAAAGCCGGTGCTGTCTGGGCATAGGTGAGAAGGAGAAGGGGATATATGTTGTGGTAGGAGAATTAGGTAAGAGCCAAATCCTGTCAGGTTATGTAACCAAAGACTAGATTTATAATGCATGTGGTTACCTGTTAAAGAGATAATTTATATGGGTGGTTTCTTTTGTTTGTTTGTTTGCGGGGGGCATTCCATCTGATACTTAAAAATGGAAGCAAGTATCATGTGATTCCCAAATGATGTGCTTTACCAAAAATAAAGTTGCTAAGGGTGTGAATAAAAACCTTTTGTGTTACTCTTACCTTTTCAACAACCTCTAGTCCATATCAAAGCAGTATAGTAATTCAAGAGACTAATGAAAGACTAATAGTTTATCAGGGTCTGCTTCCCTGCTTTCATGTAGCCACCCCCTCTACCATGTCTCTTGACTTCAGAATCTCACCAAGGAGTCCGCCTGTCGGGTGTCAGGGTGATCCTTTGCAGTCAGAAAGCACACACATGGGGTGTAGTATCAGAAGGAAGCACTCAAAGGTGAGTGATAAGTAGACAAAAGTTGGCTTGGGATCCACACCAGGAAAAGACATAGCAGCAGGTCTTAATAAAGTGATGGGTCTCAATACAACACAAACAGAAACCAAACACACAAATAGGCTTGTAGGCTTTTGTTCCATAAAAGGGTGCAATAGCAGATAAAACAGCATGAACGTTAATTTGCCATTTCCTCTAAATATTTCTTTTTTCTCTATTAGATTCTGGAGGACCCAGGAATAATAACTATTGATTCAAGGCATTGATAGAGACAGGAAAAGAAAAACAAAACAAAAAAAACATAAAAACCAAAAGCACGTTTCTCTTTTCTGCTACACTATAGTCTTAAAATCTGGATTAGGCCTGAACTGTGGAGGGAGTTGCTGTACAGTGTATGACAGATGGAAGTGTTTTGATGTTTCACTGGTCTGGTATTTCTCATACTGGAAAATAAGATTGCTAATCAATATGTGAAGGAATTAGGAAAGATGTATGGAATTAGAGCAAGAAAACATCCAGAAATGGAGAGGAAATGTCCACAAGAGTGATTTTGAATGGTAGTGGTAAAACACTGCGGATACATTTCATTTTTTATTCATCCTGAGTCCAGCTCATTTAATAAGTACTGAGTCATATATATGTGATGACAGGAGGCTTTTGAAGGGTTTTAATCAAGAACTGAAATTCTCTAATTAACAGACTGAACATATCACTTTACTGGATGTGTGGGAAGATTTTAGGAGAGAAAGAGAAAGCAAGGGGACAATCATGAAGCTATGCCAACAGTTCAAACAAAAGATAGTGGTATTTTGGGCTAAAGTGATTATAATTGCATATGAATTGAAAGGGACGGTTCTGAAATGTTTTAAAAGTAAATGCAATAGGACTAAGGATATGAGAGTGAGGCCTAGAAAGAAATGAAGAGTAAATGCTATATTTTAGGTTCAAACATCTCAG
Source organism: Myotis davidii (assembly GCF_000327345.1). Lineage (NCBI taxonomy): Eukaryota > Metazoa > Chordata > Mammalia > Chiroptera > Vespertilionidae > Myotis > Myotis davidii. Next base: position 138,122 of record NW_006285038.1, read on the forward strand.
CACTAACATGTACTGATATATAAAAATGGGGAGAAGAACAGAGTGCAGTTAAGGAGAGCATTCATAGCTGTGTTTTGACCATATTGAATCTGATGTGTCAAGTAGTCATTCAATTGGAGATGTGACATTTGGAATTGTCGGCAAGAGCCTGGATTTGTGGAGAGAAGTCAGGAGTGGATATGTAGATTTTGGAGTCTTCAGTCCACAGAGAGTATTTAAAATCCCGAATTTAAAACAAGTCACCTAAGAAAAATGACTCTAAAGAAAAGAGAAGGGGTGCCACGTTAGAAAACATGTGACACCATAATATTTGGAGTTTAAGCAAAAGAAAGGATCAAAAAGGAAGCAGGAAGCACCCAGGTCAGAGAAGTAGAAGAAAAAATAAGAGTGTTTTATCTCAAAGCTATGAGAAGAATAAGTATCAAAAAGTGGACAATAGTGCCGGATATTGCTGAGAACTAAAATGAAGAAGCAGAAGGAGGAGGAGGAGGAGGAGGAGGAGGGATCATTTTATTTTATAAAAAGTAAATAAATGATGACCTTGCCAATTCTTCTCAGAAAATTGTTTGAAAAATAACCCAGGTTTGGAGAGTTGAAGGGAGAATGGGAGATGAGCAAAACCACGCAGCTTCAGATGAATCATTCTATCAAGAAGTGAATGGAAAACAAAGAACACAGAAGCAAAAGTGTACTTATGGTCAAGAGCCATGAAAATAAATTAAACAAACAAACAAATAAATACGTTGTTTTATTTGAAAGCAAAGACCTGGTTGAACGTCAAGAACATGTTTGTGCACTGATGAGAATGAATCAGTGGAGATGGATGATTCAGCAATGTAGGGTAGAGATGAGATGAAAAGAGCAACATTCCTGAGAACTGACACATCATAAAATACAGCATCAAGCTTGAGGGTGTGGCCCTGATATGAGCAGAGAGGCTTCTATAGAGGAACAAGGACAAAGCGGAGAGTTAGGGCAAAGACACAAGAAGGTAGATTACTTTTATGGCATCAAGATGAGGACATTCCTATGTGAGAGCTTTTATTTGTCTTCTCATGACTGCTTCAGACAATGAATTTCTTTCATCTCCAATTTTGCAAAGCTAATCCTCAAATAAATTCTCTTGACCTTCAGCCAGCAGAGCCATTGTAATGGGCACAGCTCCCTTTCTGGGAACAATAGCAACCCCAAACTGACCCTGTTCTTTTCACTCTGCTTAGGTGACCAGGAAACTGCTTTAACCTAGTCTACAGGATTGATTTGGAAAACCATATCTACAGTCACATACACTATTTCTATTTTCAGTCCACAGAGCAGCTTTTTAGAGAAGATATACTCGACCCTTGAAGTGAGTGGTAAAAAAAAGAATGGGAATTTATATAATCCTGTTTAACTATAAACAGTCACCCTTCCCCAAATAAGCTTGTGTTTCAAAAGCCTAGATAATTTTGCTCATTTTTGGAATTAAAATATGCTTTTCTAATTTATGGGTGTATGAGAACCGTGGTTAATGCCATTACGAGGCAAGAGATGCAGGAAATTAAATCCAATTGAATGAAAGCCAGGAGCTGGTGGGTCAGGGATGCAGTGTACATCTTCAAGGGTACCATTTGTATGAACTGTGTAGTTAAGCGGCAGAATCAGTGCTGCACAATTAGAACAAGGGTTTGTCACAAGAACTATTTCTTAGTTGAAGAGCTCCAAAGAAATCTAATTGAGTATATTATTGATTTGATTATAATTACTTAGAAGGTGTATTATTCCACAATAACCCACAATGTTACCTCCTTTTCCTCTGTGGTGGAAACTCCTATTCCCCTACACCTTTTTAGGCACTAATAAAATGTGTTATCCTGGACAAATGAGAGAAGTCCATTTACTTGTCCTACTAGAAAGAACTTTAAATACCCAAGCTACTATCTTGGCATCTGAATGTAGGCACAGATTCAGGGGCAGATTTCTGCATTTCTATTTTATAGCTTTCTTGTAAAGAAGCCAAAGTGAACATTATGAAAATAGGCATCCTCGTGCAGTATTCTACTTTAAAAGGTCATAGTCTGGCAGAGGAAATGAGTGTGTGTTTTTTTCCTAGCATCTAAAAGGTTTGGAACGGAACCGAATTTCATAACTAAGAAACGGAAATGCATGTCCCCTGATATAATAAACACATATTTGTCTGATTTACATTAAAATGAGTAAATCAGTCATCTTCTATCTATCCTGCGCACCAGAACATTTATATCCCTTCTATTTTTCCTCGTGGATGTCATTCATCGTTCAAGAAAAACTGAGAACATACCGATATCATGACAAATTGGCCTCATGATACAGCACATGCCCTATATACTGTACAGCATGCCTGCTATAATCATTTTTTAAAATATATTTTTATTGATTTTTTACAGAGAGGAAGAGAGAGGGATAGAGAGTTAGAAACATACATCAACCAGCTGCCTCCTGCACACTCCCCACTGGGGATGTGCCCGCAACCAAGGTACATGCCCTTGACCAGAATCAAACCTGGGACCTTTCAGTCCACAGGCCGATGCTCTATCCACTGAGCCAAACTGGTTAGGGCTATAATCATCATTTTTATTACTGATCATATGGTCTAAGTTGGGTTTCTTCTTTCCATGCTTTATTCCATATTCCCCTTCCCATTACACACTGCTGGACTCAGCCAGTTGAGAGTTTGTAACTGATGGGGTGACCCCCAATATATACGGTCTAATTTATCTTGTATTGTTGATTCCCACAGTTGCTCACTGACTTCTGATACTGCTCATGGATACTAGTAGCTGCTCCCATGAATCCTCAGATTTCTAGGCATAATCTTTGTATTAAGTTTCCTATTGCTGCTACAACCAATTACCACAAACTTAGGGACTTAAAAGAACTCACATTTATTAAGTGAGAAGCCTAAAATGGGTTCACAGAGTTGCATTTCTTACAGAAGCTCCAGGGGAGAAAATGTGTGTGTGTGTGTGTGTGTGTGTGTGTGTGTGTGTGTGTGTGTGTGTGTGTGTGTGAGAGAGAGAGAGAGAGAGAGAGAGAGAGAGAGAGAGAGAGAGCTTTTCAACTTCCAAAGCTGCCTACCTCCTTTGACTCCTCACCCCTTTCTTCCCTATCAAAGCTATCAGTGTTGTGCCTCAAATGTTTTTACCTTTGTCTTGTGTTTCCACATTCTGTCTTTGTAAGGATCCTTTGTGAGCACATCATGGGACCTAACCAGATCATTCAAGACAAACTCCCCATCTCAATATGCTTAATTTAATCACATCTGAAAAACTCCTATTGTGTATAAGGTAACATACTTCACATGTTCAGGGTTTATGGACATAGTTGGGAGACGATTATTCAACCTACCACAGTTCTCATTTTGTTCATGGTACAGCAGCAATCCATTCTTTTTCTTGGTAAGTTGAATCGAAAAGAACAAACCTCTTTTTCATCATTTACTTATTAGTACGAGGCATCAAAAAACATGGGTTAGTATACAGTCTTAGCTTCTAGTTTAAAGTTGTCTGGGCTACAAGGACCTCCAAATCATTTGAGCCCAAAGCTGTAGGCAAGGGAAGGAAGATCTGAGATTTGGATTTTAAGTGTAACATGTAAAAGGTCTCCTCTGCTTCAATCCCTTAATTTCTAGACTCATATTTTGTCTTTGGGGGAAGCAATACTATGTATCAACCTCTGTTTTAAAGAATTAATTGTACTGAGTATTGAACACTGGATTTAACAACATAAGACTCTTCTATGAGCTTCTTGAGAGCAGGGCTATGTTCTATATAATCCTGCAGAGTTTGAAACAGTCCAAGTGCAGGACTCTTTCCATCACAAAAAACAGTCTCTAGATAAAGTGCTATCACAAAAGTTAGACCATGCACATCTATAATAATAAAAGCATAATATGCTATTAGATCAGACATCCTTCCAGATGAAGCAGGAACTGAGAGGGAAGCCGGTGCCGGCTTCTTTAATAAAAACATATTTAAAAACAAAACAAACATATATTTTGCCTTAAAGTGAGCTCTCTGTCTAGCGGAAATATTACATGTGTAACATGTTGATAAACAGTGCGGTGTTGTCCTGGACTGGTCATACTGGCTCTTGAGAGACAATTGTTAAAGTTTCAGGAATTTTGTGAATTGGTTGTGAAGCCTAGCCATTATTAAACACTAAATGGTTTAAACTTACTGTGGGAAATAAATCTCCCCTGAGTTTTTCAGTGATTCTGTATAAAGCCCTAGCTTCCATTGCCATTTTCAAACTTTGAGAAGCACATTTATAGTCATCTCTCCAGTTAATTTCTCTGATCCAGCAGGGTAATAAAACTGCTCTGACCTGCCTAAAGACATGCCAATGGTTACAGCCCAGACAAGGTTCTTAGGTTAAGCTCCCAAAAGTGCCAGAAATACTGGGGCACTATTTCTCTAAGTTTGATACCAAGGCTTTAGTGAAGTCACTAGGTTATAAAAGACAGTCACCTGGGATTTAGGTGGCCCTTGACAAGGCATATTTACATTCCGAAAGGTTAGAGTAAGACCCAGGCTGGGTGAGAGAATCCAGGATCCTTTCCACCTGTCTCAAAGGAACAGAAGAGAGTTTTGTTGTGTTTCTTTTGTTATCTCGCCTTTGGGAGAGAAGTGGGAGGGCCGTCTCAGGGTTTCAGCATTGACCTTTATTATTGGCAAGAAGGGAAGTCAATTATAGCTCATTATTGTGTGACTTTGGTGAGACGTCCACACTGCTGAATTCATACATAACGTCTCTTCATCCCTGTCACCTAAATAGCTCATCTGCCAGAATGAGGGGCACAGAGAGCTAGATCATCCATTTAAGGGTTGCCTATCGTCTCAGAATCGGGGGGAAAATGAGCCTACTTTTTAAAATATTCAAAACTAAAAAATCATCTACCTAGCAACATTAGCCAACACTATAATTAAGACATTAAACCAGGGATTTTCTTGCATATTTCACAGTGAGTAGGATTAGACATTATAAGAAAAATGAATACAATTAAAATATTTTTAAGTGGGAAATTGACTGTCATTATCTTAGCCAGTGGCATTATCCTCTTATCTAAAGAACTGAAACGATAATTGGCTGAGTGACTGTTGAAAATGTATGGAGACATTTTAAGGGGAGAATTATTTTTATCTGGAATAATGATTTTCAAAGCTCAAGTGAAGATGCACAATGCCTGATGAACTTCTCCAATGGCTCTATTTATGGACCTGCAAACGTTCAGGTTTGTCAGAGTTACATTTGAGTTTCAAGTTCTCTGTTAATACCATGGCAGTTGAGGAGGAAAGGCAAACATACTATTAAAGCTTATTTTTACTTCATAAAAGCCTTAAAATCCATTTAAAAATCCATAAAATCCTAAAAATTATTTAAATTAGAGAAACTAATTACAAGTCATAATTTACCTCTTGATTTTATTCATATTCTCCCTCATGATTTTATTTATATAACCCCTTTCTGCAGTATTCATTTTCTCCCAAGGAACCCTGGTTTATCTATCGCTTCTCAGTCTCTCTCATACATATGTGAACATCGTACATGGGAGTGAAAAACTAATGGAAAAGCTCATTATAACAGAAAATTAGTACTTATATTTTTCAAATATTATTATTACTTTCTGAACTTTTTAGGCTGAACCATATGAAGTTGCTTTTTTTGTGGTTCAAATACAGACTAAGAATAGAAATTTCTTATGGTTCAACCAAACAGTTCATGCTCATTTTAACATAAGAATTAGGCTATGTAATTAAGAATCTTTGTGGTTTAGCCTATTTAAAATTCGGTGGTGAGCTAACTTAATCATTCAGTAAGTACCAAATAAAGGTGGAAAGTGACAATGAAAGGAAAGGCTGGAGTAAAAAAAAATAAAAATTAAAGCAATTTTATTATTACTGCCATTCAATCAGATGTAACCACACACACAAAAACAAATGGACCCTGGAGGTGCCATTTAGTACGAGGTACTCAGCCTGTAAGTGAGGATTGGAATGTTTTCTTTTATTTTTCCAGAGGAGGTAGAGATCATTGACACTTGTGCTAGACACTTTGAGGAATTTCATCTAATTGTTAATAAACCCTATATCTCAACCTGATTTTTCAGAAAACTGAAGTGAAAAAAAATTCCTTAAAGAGAAACTGCTGATAAATAGCAGAGTTGGATTTGACGCTACATCTCACTCAACAAAGAGCTCCTGTTCTTTTTGTCATTCCTGGATTGATCCAAAGCAATTCCAAAGGACTAACACACACTCTCACTAAGAAATCCAGTGACAAGTGATGGAGAGTAAAAAAAGCAGAAATGATTTTTAAAAATACTTAAGGCATAGGAAATGGATTGCACCAGTTTATTGTTGGACCAGAGAGAATCTTCGCATGGACACTGTAAGCGTGTTTTCCCCATAATCCAAACAATAAAATTCCCACAACCGTAATATTATACTGAGAGCTCAATGACCTGTAAAATTCCATTTGAGAATGGAAGTCGTGAGTTAGAAAGCACAAACACAAAGAAGTGCCCTTATGATCCTCCTCCTTTTCCCATTTGGATGCGTTCAGCTCAAACACTCAAGTGGCATCTTTGCAATTTCTCACCCACAGGACTGGGGCCTTTGAAAAGCGAGTTTCATCTCCAGAATTACTATGACTGCTTGATTTACAAACTCCTCAATATAATAAAAAAAGAGAAAGACTGTAAAAAGCAACCTATTTTTAACCTTCTGAAACAATTTCACAGTCACCCATAATTCACTGGTGTAATCATTTGCATGGTGATTTTAAAAAATCTGATTTAAGTAAAATAAAACACCAGTAGGGATAAAAATTAAACTATTTTCTTTGTAAATATGCACCAGGTCAAATATATCTGCATATCCAATATAATAAAGAGCTAATATGCTAATTAGACTGAACGGAGAATGACCATCTGGATGATCTTCTGGACGAAGCTGGGGCTGTGAGGGCTGAGGCAGCCGGGGCTGCAAGGACAGGGCCCTTTGCAGGAATTTCATGCACCAGGCCTCTAGTTATTTTATAATCCTACATAAGTGCATTAACATAAAATTTGCTTATCATATCAAATTATGTCAGTACACATACTCTGAACATGACAAAAGTATGTTGAACAATGAATCTTATAAATTGTTATTTATTCAGAAGATGGTCTTCGATCCAGTCAATATCAGAAATCATAAGAATAAGCCAGGGGTACAAGTTTGCCCCTGCCTCTTATATTTCAGCTATTTTAAGCTGTCCAAATATTCTCTGGTTTTGAAAACTGTGAGTCTTTATAAACACTTGGTCATTCCAGCTTTCCCCTTGAATAACTGCCTAGAATACAGGCATTTTTAGACTTGTAACCATTACAAATTTGAATCCAATGCACATTCTCTTAGTAAGCTACTGGAGGGCTAACCACAAGATGAATAAATAAACAGTAAATAAGAACAGACTAGAGGGGACCTAAGAATCATGGGCTCTTATTCGGAGGGTGGGGAAGGAGGTGCTCAACATGTCGCCCACAGAGGAGCAGCTTGGAACTGGGCAGCAGGACTACAAAGCACAGGGTCTGGACAGAGGGACTAAGAGAGCGAAGAGGAGCGTCTCCCTGGAAACACGCAGATAAAAGACCTGCTGTACTTCCGCCTTCAGGAGAGCTTTGCAACTTTAGGAGTAAGTTAATGATAGACTCATAAGAAAAAAAAAAATCAGCGAATGTAAAAATGAGGTAATTTCTTTCAAAATTGAAAAAGACACAAATAAAAGGAAAGATATTCTGTGCTCATAAACTGAAAGTATTAATATCCTTAAAATGTCCACACTACCCAGACCAATCTAAAAATTTAATTGTCATTGCTACCAAAACAATAATAGAAATAGAAAGAAAACAATATTGTAATTTGTATGGAACCCCAATAAATACAAATAGCAAAGAATTCTTAAGAAGAACAAAGCTGGAGGCACCACACTCCCTGATTTCAAAGTATGTCACAAAGTTATAGTAATCATAACAGTAATTCATTTGCAAAAGAGTAGGCGCATAGATCAATGGAATAGAATATAAAACAAGATATAAACCCACATGTTTGGTCAATTAATTTACAACAAAAGAGTCAAGAACATATAATGGGGAAAGAAGAGTCTCTTGAATAAATAGTGGAAAAGATGTGCATTACAGGCAAAAGAATGAAATCAGATCACTATTTTACTCCACACACAAAAATTAACTCAAAATAGATTCAAGACTTTAATGTAAGACTTATCACAATAAAATTCACAGAAGCAAACAGAGGGGCAAGCTCCTGGACATAGGTCTTAGTGAAGATTTTTTTTTTAATTTGACAGCAAAGCAAAGACAACACAAGCAAAAATAAAAAAGTGGGACTACATTAAACTAAAAAGCTTCTGGACAGCAAAGGAAATCATCAACAAAACGAAAAAATAATCTACTTAATAAAAAAATAATATTTGTGAATCATATCTGATAGATGATTAACGTCCAAAAGATATATTAAAAAAAACCCACCTTATACCACTTAATAGCAAAAAATAAATAAATAAAAATACAACTGAAAAATGGGCAGAATAGACATTTTTCCAAAGAAGACACAAGATGGCCAGTTGGCACAAGAAAGGATGTTCTACATTACTAATCATCAGGGAAATGGAAATCAAAACCAAATATGGTGTCACCTCACACCTATTAGAGTGACTATTATCAAAAAGACAACAAATAATTAGTGTTGACCAAGACGTGAAGAAAAAGCAGCCCTTGTGCACTGTTGGTGGGAATGTAAATTGGTGCAGCCACTTTGGAAAACAATATGGAGTTTCCTCAAAAAATTAAAAATAGAGCTGCCATATGATCCAGCAATTCCACTTTTGAGTCTTTATCTGAAGAAAACCACACGCACTAACTCGAAAAGCTATATATATATATCCCTGTGTTCATTGCAGCATTTATAGTAAAGTATAGAAACAACCTAAATGTTTATAGATGGATGAATAGATGAAAACATTGATACACACACACACAAACACACAATGGAATATTACTCAGCCACAAAATACAATGAAATATTGCCACCCTATATAATAAAAGCCTAATATGCAAATTGTCTCCTCGAAGGGGAGTTTGACCACTCGCCAGGGGTGGCACGGAACATGGCAGGCATTGGCAACATGCCGTGACCTCGCCAGCTACCTGGGGGTGTGGGTGACAGAGATGGAGGTGCGGTGAGAATGTGGGGTGTTCGCTGAGCTCACTCTCACTCCCCCTACTACCTTTCCCCGGGACACCAGGGTTCACACACCAGGGAAGCCCCCACACTCAGGTGCAGGTGCCTGTGAGGAGCCTGCCCTGCACCCCTGGGGCCTCTTCTGGGTGAGCTGAGCCACAGCCGCTGGGACCGCAAGGGCCAGTCAGGCTCCCCGTGGATTTGTGTGGGAGCTGGTCTGTGAGGCCAGCCAGGAGACAGCGCGCTGCCTGCCCACCTTCTGTGCAGAGCTGCTGGGAAGCCCAGAGGCCCATGCTGTGCCCTGGCCTGCAGCATTCAGCTGCGCTCACTGCATCTCTGCATAGGGACTCGGGCACCATAACTCAGGCGGAGGGGGTGTGCGGGGGTCTGGGGGCCCAGGTGCTGCCCGGGGCCCAGAGATCAGCTGGGACCTGCCCTTCCACACCAGATGCTTGCCTTTCAATCCCCGGCCAGGCCTAAGGACCGCACCCGTGTATGAATTTTGTGCACTGGGCCTCTGGTTTGTAATAACATGGTAGATCTAGAGAGCATTATTCTAAGTGAAATAATTAGATAGAGAAAGACAAATATTATGATGTCAATTATATGGGAAATCTTAAAAAGAACAACAAAGGAAGCTCATAGATACAGAAAACAGATTGGTTGTTGCCAGAGGTGGGGTGTGTGGGGTACAAAAAATGTGCAAAGAGAGTCAAAAGGTACAATGTTGAGCTATAAAATAAATAAGTCATGTGGATGTAATGTACAGCATAACAACTATAGCTAACACTGTATTGCATATTTGAAAGTTGCTAAGATCTTGAAAGTTGCTAAGGTCTTAAAAATCTTTATCACACAAAAAAATTCTCTATGTACAGTGACAGATGTTAACTAGACTTATTATAATGATCATTTCACAGTATATACAAATGTTGAATCATTATGGTGTACACCTGAAACTAAAATATCAACTAAACCTCAATTAAGAATAAAAACATTTACTTCAGTTGGGGGAAAAGTTGTATTCCGATTACAAACAAAACCCATGCAGCTTAGATGTAAGCGGCGTAGTCTCACAATAATCAAAACTCAAGAGCTCTAAAATTGATTTTAAAATATTGGTACCATACGATGAGGCTGGAACTGAAAAACGTGTTTTTCTGTGTCTGAACAAATGCTCGTGGAGAGGGATATAGTTAAAAAACCAAAAAGCTCTGCATAATAAGCAATAAGACAAAGTCCAGGAGACAAAAAATAAACTGTGGAACAAATATCCTCTCTGAGGGTAAGAAAGGTAGACCGCTGTGTCGCTGGATTATTTTGTGATTGTGTGTGAGCGTGAACACATCTGCGGTGGTTTATTTAAGAGAATTCAATGAGCCCGGGTGGAAAGGTGCAGCACTCCAGAGAGGATTTGTGGTTGCTGAAGGTGCTCCCAGCTTGTGGTCTCTTCAAATTAATTTCCCCGGCTGGATGCTTTGGATGCCACCTATGTCCTGGGAATTTAAACTCCGATCCCGCACAAGGGCAGTTTACAGTCCTGAATTCTCAGGAGTGGCTTTCATCCTACCAACTAGTGCCAGGGCTGTGGTAAATTTGCTGAACACCCCTTTTACACGACGGGTTATTTTTAGTTTCTCTGACACTGAAATTGTAGATCTTCAGAGGCCTCTGTGTGGGGCTATCATTCCGATTCCCTACCTGGCACAGACAGTGGGACTCTGTTCTTTCTCTCACTGCGGCCATTAAAAGTCAAGAACTTGAGGCAAGTGCCCTTTGAGCAATCCTGGACTCGGCACACTTAATAAGCTCGATTCCGAGCTCCTGTCTCCTTCTTGTCCTCTGAGGAGGGCGATTACGTTTTCATTTCAGCGCTGTACTTTTAAAAGATGTTTGCAGGATTCCATCCAGCATTAGAAATGATCACAACTTTATTGAGAAATGACTCACATATCATCTAGCATTTTGAATTGTTTTGTTGTAGGAACCCTTATAGGGAATTTAATCCGACAGATTTTTAAAAATGGGAAACATTAGTATGTCTTTGATTATTTTTTTTTCTCTCCATCTTATCTGCTGTGTTTTGTGCATTTTTCTGGATTATTTGCCTGATACACAATCAGGCAAATTTAGATTAATCTCCTAAATTCTTGTCTTAAACTTCCTTGTTTTTTTTTAGTCTGTATTTCTTCTTTCTTTTTATATTCTTTCAATGTTGTTTTCCACTGCTATCATGTTTCATTCCAAGAACTTTGTATTTTCTTAGTGTTCCTTTCTATATAATTCCATTTTACTTTATAAATGCAGTATCTTCCCTCATACTTCTGAAGATACAATTTTTGGAGTTTTTACATCTTGAATTATTTTAAGCTTGCTTTTTAAATTTGATATAAGAAGAATTCTGAAATATCCACAGATTCATGGATTATTGACTTATATTAAAGAGTAAAAATCTTCAATTAAAGGTGTGGTTTGTCTAACTTAGAGGTGGTAAGATTGATGGGGTACTTCAATATAGTAAACAACTAATTCACCACCTGAATCTTTGGGCTGTTTAGTTTCTCTACAGAGAAGACTCCCACTTTCTTGCCTAAAGTCTCAAGTATGATTGACAGCCTCTTGTTGATGGGAAAGAGGAGGGACACAGTTTTCTTATTTGCCATGAATGTCAACATTAACTTAATTTCCCTATTTTTTTTTCAATGAGGTAACCCATTCATTGTTCTTTACCATGAGGGGGAATCTCCTTGTCAATTTCCCCAGCAGATAAATCTTTCTTGCCATTTCATGGAGGGGGAATAGTAGTCATTTGGCTAATGGTGACAGAGAGACAATCAAAGATTTTCAACAAATTCTTCTATTTTTTTCAGCTGCATCTCTTACCTGTACCCACTCCCTAGAGCAGCGGTTCTCAACTTGTGAGTCGTGACCCTCTTCACAGGAGTCGCCTAAGACCATCCTGCATATCAGATATTTACATTATGATTCATAACAGTAGCAACATTACAGTTATGAAGTAGCAACGAAAATAATTTTATGGTTGGGTCACAGCATGAGGAACTGTATTTAAAGGGCCAGGAGGTTGAGAACCACTGCCCTAGAGTATCCAGAGCCTAGATCCTGATCAGTGTAGACAGTAGAAGCAAATCTTACTTTTTGTTGGCTTCCCCTCTTGTCAATCTTGGGTGTAAGCTCCTCAGCTTTTGGTCAGTGACCACTTTCTCATTTACATCCATCCTTCAAAATTAGGTTGACACCTCTCATCTACTGTTGTTTTCTCTCTCATTCTCCTTGTTGCTGTGCATTTATACCATTGTTATTCCCTAAGGGTTATTTTAATACATTTTTAGGAGAGAGTGGAAGATGAAGATTTGATCAATCCACCATGTTTAATTGGAATTTAAACAAACTTCTTATTTTTTCTTTAGTGGTTTGGATAGCAAGTCAGGAGAGAAGAGCTGGTAATTTCATAGGTGAAGGTAAAATTTGCTAGGTTAATTGGCTTTTCCTTGTCATTAGTTATATCTTCCTTTATTTCTGAGTATTCCTTTCATGAGTATTTCAAGTATTATTTGTGTGTGATCAAAGATACACTTTTATTTTTAAAAAGGGTCTTTATTCCAGTGTTGTTGTTTTTTGCCACAGCACAGTATTTCTCTCAAATATCTGCTACCACTGTTGTGTATCTTGTTCTAAAGTTTC
>NW_006285038.1:151104-169831 GCF_000327345.1 Myotis davidii
CTACATATTTGCTCCTTACTTTAGATTCAGTTTCATTGGAACAAGTGTCTAGTGGACTGTATAACCTTAGATGTATCAGGAAACACACAGAGGAGGAACCAAACATATTTGCCTTCCATAATGAAGGCATCAACAAGAAGCTGAGATGGCTAATTGTCCCCAACTCTTACTAGACTATACACAGCATGGATGTGTTAGGACAATACTAACTGCTGTAATAAACAAACCCAAGGTTTAATGGTGTAGTACAGTAGAAATGTATTCCTTAGGCACATAGCTGTCTAACAGATAATCTGCAGGATTATCCTAACCCAGGTTCCTTCCATATTGTGGCTCCACCCTCCTCTTAGGTCTTAAAGTCTTTCACATTCAGCTGGAGAATGAATAAAGGTAATGAAGGTATACCCACTGCTTGAGTTTCTTGACCCAGACATGACATACATGACCACTGCCCCCATTATTGGTAAGAATCTGTCTCATGGCTTCAACTACATATAAGGAGGCACGAGATACCCTACTAAGAGGCAGATGCTTCCAATAAAAGATCCTACATTCTGTAAGAAGGAGCACGTCTTTAGTGGACTTTTAATTAGCTCTGTAATGGGAGACATCCTCCAAAGAGGAATGCAGGCCAATAAGAAGGGAATAGATAGGATGTGTGACAGGCAAAAATCAACATAAGTCTGCTCCAAAATTTATTTCCAGAAGCTGGTAAGGAAGCCTATATTTTAATGTAGATGAAGTTGGCTGTACCTCCTTTATCAGAGGTTAATAGCCCTTGAGGTATGGTATTGCCCTGAGAGGTCCAACTGCTGCCAGCCTAGAATCCTCTGACACCCTGATGACTAAGCAGTATTCCTCCTAATTCTTAAACTCCTCAGAAGCAGGGTATCAACTAGGATGGTTTAAGAAGGCTTAATAGGAAACCTCAATTCCAAGTGAAATCCAGAGGAAGAGGAGCCTTTAGGCACAGGAGTTTAATGAACAAGTTCTCTCCATCTCTCTCCTCTGCCATTCTCAGTGCTAGCTTCAGTCTTGCATTTAAATGATATTCTAAGAATATATATATATAACTGCAAGTTTTTCTTTCAAATCTTTGAAAACCTTACTCTGTTTTTGTGCAGTCAGTGATTTTTTTTTGGGGGGGGGAAATCAAGTAATGTAATATATATGTATATTCTTCTTTCTTGAGATCTTCATTATATTCATTAGCTTTGAAGTTAGTAAGTAAATACTTAGAGGTAAATATTTTTCTTTGTTTCATTTAAGTTTTGTTTAACATTCTCTCACATTGTATATATGTTATGAATTTGGGGAAATTTTAAGTAACTGTTTCATATAGTATTTCCTTTTTATGTATTTTTCTTTTTTATACTTGTATCATTTGTTAAGACTTGTGCTTTAAACTTCAAATTTTTTTGAACTTATTTTACATATTACATTTGGTTATCTCCTCCTAATGCCCTCTGCAAAGTTCCTCAATCTGATTTTTGACTCACTAACTCACTTTTCAGTTCATCTATACTGCTAGGCAATCCATCTGTTGGCTTATTTTATTTCAAAACTTTGTATTCATTGTCTGAAATTGGTTATTTTAATGACCTCTTGCTCCTGTTTTATGTTTCTATGAGACATTTTATGTCTTTGAGGATATTTGTTATGATTATTTAAAATTGTTATTTTCCTAGATCCATTAATTTTGCTTCATCTTATATAGAATTAAAGAGGAAAATATAGTCTCAGGGTAGAATCACTGGTATTAACTGTAGGCTAGCCTTCATTTTCATCCCCTTCTACTGCCTGGCATTTCCTCAGGTAACAGCCCTCAATCAATCAATCAATCTCAATCTCTCTCTCTCTCTCTCTCTCTCTCTCTCTCTCTCTCTCTCTCTCTAATATTGGCTCTTCTGGATTTCAATCATGAAAGCTCTGGAGTGAAGTCAAGAGGAGAAGGAACACTCAGCCACTGACACATCTGCCAGATACTAAGCCACCAACAGTTGCCTCCCAAACTGGGACTGTCTCAGGCCTTGCACAGTGGGAATAAGTTGAAGAGAAAAGCAAAGCATTCTTCCCTAGCCTCTCGCATTTCTTAGTAATCAGCTCTTTTCATTTCCATCTCACACTGGAATCAACCATCATTGGCCTCCACAAACTTATGTCCATTCAGCTCTTAGGGTAGGTTCCAAGATCTTTCAAATTCACTCCCGCTTCTGTAATATCTCCAGTATTCTACTCAGAAAAGGCATTCAGCAACAGCCCATGTTAACTAGTTGCCCATGATAAAAATGTACATTAATATCCCAGTCACTGTGTATTAAATGGTTATTTGAGGTAAAGAATGCTATAGAATTAAGAGTTTGAAAAGTATAGGATCAGCGAACAATCTATATAATTCCTGATATTTCAAAGTCATGTCTGAGGGAGCTATGGGAATAAATACAGATGGCAAAATCTAGTTCACGAGATATGCAGCAAGGGAATTTCAAGAAACTATGGTCACCAGGCCAGCGTGGCTCAATGGTTGAGCATTGACCTATGAACCAGGAGGTTGTGGTTCAATTCCCAGTCAGGGCACATGCCTGGGTTATGCACTCAATCCCCAGTAGAGGGCGTGCAGGATGCAGCCAATCAATGATTCTCTCATCATGGATGTTTCTATCTCTCTCTCCCTCTCCTTTCCTCTCTAAAATCAATTAAAATATATATATATAAAAAAATACTATGGTCAATTAGGCAGATTGCCCACCCTAAAAAAAAATTAGTTAAAATATTTTGTATACTTTCCCAATATTAGGTTCAGGCACGTTTGTATCTGCTACCAACTGTAATCAGCACAGGATAGAAGATAGCCAAAGAACAGTTTGCCAGTTTTAAGCTGCTTCACCTCTCACAGGTACAGTGCATCCAGATTAGTAAATGTTATTCTGGGTTTACCTAGAATGGTCATAAAATGCTGTACACTCTGAACAGAGTCTAAAAAACTATACCATTTAATAAGCAAAACAGATATGGAAGAGATGTGGTATGCAAGCAGAGGCCCCCATATAGGTCTAAAGCTGATCCAGGCTTTCACAGATCTCAGTGCCAGATATCGTGGTTGGGAATTTTATACACTGATAAGAAAGTCTGAATTTAGGTCATGGTGACACAAGCACATCCCAAATTTTGCAATAAAATGTGCCATGTCTATAAGTGATTAGAGTTCACTTAAACTACCACCATGGCTTTCTTGTTTTGTTCCATTCACAAAGAAAAAAGTTAATCTATATACATATCATAATTATTCTACCAATATTAAGTATTCAGCTTCAAAAAAACACATTATTGTGAGTTTCAATCTGAACAAAGAATAACATTTCATAGAAAAGAAAGAACGCTAAAATTGTTACTAGAAGAACAACGCTTTTGCTGTTACTAAATGGTTGTGGATAGCTTAGCTTCATTAGTACTTTTTAGAAATATCTATTGTTAGACTCTTTGTAAATCTCATTACCAAAAATTAAGTGGTGTCTCTTACCTCTTTCTGATTTCCCTATATGAAATGGTATCTCCATCACTCTGTTACTTTTCACTTTTTGTTGTTGTTGTTAATCCTCACCCTAGAATATTTTCCCATTGATTTTAGAGAGAATGGAAGTGAGGGAGGGAGAAAGGAAGAGAGAGAACCATCAATGTGAGAGACACATCAATTGGTTGACTCATGCATGTGGGTTTGAACCTGTAACCCAGGTATGTGCTCTTGACCAGAATAAAAACCGCTACCCTTCAGTGCGTGGGCTGACGCTCTACCAGGGGTCCTCAAACTACGGCCCGCGGGCCACATGCAAATACAAATATTGAATTTGTTCCCGTTTTGTTTTTTTACTTCAAAATAAGATATGTGCAGTGGTCATAGGAATTTGTTCATAGTTTGTTTTTTTTAAACTATAGTCCGGCCCTCCAACGGTCTGAGGGACAGTGAACTGGCCCCCTGTTTAAAAAGTTTGAGGACCCCTGCAAGCACTGAGCAATGCCAGCCAGGGTCACTTTTTGTTCCTTTCTTGCTTTCTTCACCAGCTCCCACACTGTCTCCCTCCCACTAGGATATGGTCTTCAACATGATGACGAGGTAGTCTGTTTTGCACAGATAAGCCCCAGCACCTAGAACAGTCCCTCCTAGTAAGTGCTAATAGATTGATATTCACTCATTAAACTAATGAGTAAAGAAAATTAGAATTCAGGGATTCAAAAGGACCCTTTATCTAAAACAAATGGCCTAGACACTTGTCCTGGAATAA
Organism: Myotis davidii; assembly: GCF_000327345.1. Lineage (NCBI taxonomy): Eukaryota > Metazoa > Chordata > Mammalia > Chiroptera > Vespertilionidae > Myotis > Myotis davidii. Next base: position 155,385 of record NW_006285038.1, read on the forward strand.
TGCAAGAAATACAGTAACATTGGTTTTGGAAACCGCAGTCCTCTCTTGTGGCTATGCACCAACTGAGGGATGGCAGCACAGTGAACTTTCCGACTGGTGATAGTCACGCTGTGCTGTTTATGAGGCTAATGTAGTTAGTTTTAAAGCAATATATTTAGATAACTACTAAGAGGATTTTTACTTCACAAGGATAGTCTGACAGTAATGAGAATAAGAGTTAAACTATGATCCATAAGGGATCTCGTGAGCACAAAGCCAGTAATTGGATTAGTTTCCTAAAGTCAAAATTTTTACGTCATGGTAAAAAAAAAAAAGCAGATTATGGTTTTTATCCTCAAACTTTAAGCAGGATTAAGGAAAACTCATGTAGACTCCTACCAATTCCCAGATGTACTCTGAATGTTTGGGTTCTTTGCTTAATTTTGTTTCCTTTTTTTTTTCTTTTTCCTAGTTGATCAATGTGTGATTAACCCCCAAAAGTTGGGGTGGTGAATTCTTTACTCAAACATAAGTGGCTTCAGGGTATCTTGATTTATCAAAGATCTGTTTTGTGATTTTTGGAGAATCCTGTCAAGTGAGAATCTATAAAGTAAAGTTTCTAATAATGAATATACTAGAACATGCTCCAGAATAATCAGTTTTTTAAACACAATGAATAATAATCATTCTAGACAAGGCTCACCTGGACCAGTGCTACCTAGAAACTATAGCTCCATACAATCAGGATCATATCCCTTATCTAGGAAATGATAGAATTGGCTAGAGCAGATGGAGTCAATCAATCCTTCAATCAAGAATCCAAGACTGTGTGAACCAGCAGAGGATTAATAAAGGTGACTAAAAGTTTTAAAAATAAGATGGTCTCAAAGCTCTCATGCTATCCCAAATAGTGTATGTTTGGACTGTTTCATGATGCAGTTTTTCAGAGTTCTATCATTCTTTACACAATTTGAAGCATAGACCTCAAAGCTATTTCAGTCTCAAAATATATTTACTACCTATCAAGAGCAACAGTTACAGAGTCTATTTTTCAAATATTTGCTCCTTCAGGAGATGGGATCTATGTCTAGACAAGTACACTTTGGTGGTTCAGACGAAGTGGTGGAGGAAGACAGGGCACCGTGCTGAATGGTGGTGATAATATGTTTATTTGATAATCAGTACAAGATAAATATTCTAGTGTATAAAAAACTGACTTACAGTGGGACACAGGTGTTGAATTCTTTGTTACTGGCTCTTGATGGCAGCATCCACTGCTGAGAACATCTGAAATTATTTAATCCAACAGTGCTTGACTATGTTTTTCTTATGGCCAAAACAAGAGAGGGAGAAACATCAATGTGAGAAGATCTAAGAAGCTGGACTTGATCTTTGGAAACACATCCTGATCCTATGAGGTTACTTTTGCCTTCGGGTATTTACGACTACATGTTGGATATGGTCATGGAACAGAGGTAAGCATCTCCTACAGGATTTCCTGTCATAATGTTTGTGAGCTACTCCTCGTTCTGTTTATACCCATAAGAGTTTATGATAAAGTTTCAGACTGTTTTTTTTAAATATACGTTGTCACCGTTTGGCCAATTTGATATGTTAAGATCTGCTTACATTCTCAACTGCCCCTAAAAGGTGAGACGTGGAGGACTTGCTGTCTACTGAATTTTACTGATGAGTTTAAGAACCTCATCTGTGAAAAGGGTCTCTCAGTCACTGGCAGATAAAACAGGCAATCTGCAGTGAAGAGTGGATTTAAATGTTTCGTTATGGTGTAATTTGTTTTTCCGATAGACTTGAGCAATGAGAAAATAATCATACAATTGGCAGATGGCATTTATATCCATTTCCTTTAATTCAGTGCAAAAAAATTTTTTGAAATTGATACGTTCTCTACTTTCCCATGAGACGTAGAATAGGGTCTAAGACATGACAGAGAAATAATCTGAGGGATCACCAAGCAACCAGCCAAGGCCTGTCACAAACATTTCACATGTGCAATTCAATTTCTTCTTCATTGTCCTTTTAATTTTGGAATGCAACTTAACCAATGTCTTACATCTTCCAGGGGGAGGGCTTTAGATATATTTCATATTAATTAAGAAAAGAGCTACAGAGGAAGTTTTTTTTTTTTTTAAAAAAAGGTCAATACACTGGCTACAGGAGGAGAAGTATCCAAGGTATTTTTAAAAGAGTTTATTAATAATTTGCTTTGAAAATATTGTCACATTATCTCAAATTGGGTTTACAGTTTGCAATCTAGACATGGCCTTCTAATGGCATATAAAACAGTATAGCCTTTTAAAGGAGAGAAGAAATTTTAATATCTCCCCTAAGGGATAGCAGAGAAAATAAAAATGTAAAAGACCTAATATAAAAACCAGAACCTCGTGCCGTTAATAGAAAATGGCAATGGAAGGAATAGTGTCTGTGCAGTTTTGCTTAGAACTCTTACTTAACTCTTTAATTTTATGTGACAAGTGTCAAACACCAAAAATCTAGAAGGTATTTAAGTTAATGCAGCTATCACTTATTCATCGGCTATCTAGAGCAATTTGGCTTTGGTTTTAGTCCTTAAATGGGCCTAGTAATCGATTTTGAACACACTGCGTTTTGCAGGGGTGAACCTTGCCCATGAAATCCTCAGATTGAACTACCCTGAATTGTTGCTGCTAATAAAACATGATTTAATTGTTCGTGTTCAATTAGTACCTGTATTGAATCAGAGAAGGAGGGAGGCTCCTTCACCTGTATCCCCCTCAGAGCCCCACCCTGGGCCTCTCTGCTGCCATGTTCAGGGATCATCACTGGTTCCCTTGTGGGAAAAGGCCAGACACGGTGCCTCCAGCTCCGGGGTGCCTCTGGGAAGAGCTGGCTCCCTAGGAGGCTTTTCGTTTGGGGCAGTTTCTCATCTGAGCCCATCTTTCCTCATATTTTTCTTTATTCCACAAGAAGTAGGGAAGCTCGACTCCAACTGCCCCAAAACTGACTTGAAACCCATCACTGAATAGTCCCTGTTGCCTTGGATAAGTCCAGGTCTGGCATGGGGGACACCACAGGACATCAGCCTGGCCAACGTTTGAGCAAATTGCTGGTCTGGTGATACAGGGATATTTTGTTACGTTTTAACTGGCTTTGCTAACAGACTTTCCACTGGTTAAAGTAGTCTATCAATAGTCTCTCCCCAACTCTCACTCTCTCATCCACAAATAAATACATCTTTTATTTTAAAATAAAAAGGAATAGAGAGGCATTTAACCAATACACCAGATGTCCTTGCTTTCTGTTTTTCCTGTTTCATAACCTGCCACCTTGGCAAAGCCCAAGGCACATTCACTTTTTCCCTATATTGCAGCCTAGAAAGATCCATGCGCAAACACAATCAGGCATGAGAGAGAAAAACTAGTTACGAGATGTTTGGATTGTAGCCTACCATATAATTTAACCTACGGTCAATAAATTATCATGAACATTTAACCAAAATATTCACCTGAGCTTATTTGTTGCTAGGACAAGAAGCTCACAAAGCATATTTATCTTTAAAACAGGAGAAATTGTTTGTTGACACCCTATCAACAGAAGTTTTAAGTGTTGATTAAGTACTTTTGATTTTCAACTTGGAGGGCAGGGTATCCCGTCCAAGGAAACAAACATTCTTAGCTTCTGACTCTAAACATTTTTATTTCCCCTTGAACCCGATTATTTTCTTCTTTGAACATAGATTTTTATGTCCAGACCTCAATAAAAGAGATTTAGAATATACTCTAAACAGAATTTCACAGTAAATGTGAGAAAAAGATGGAGTTTCCAAAAATTCCAAGAACATTTTTGTACGCAGAAACTTCTTTAGTAAGAGAAATGCTTAACCTATGACATTTTGCCCGCCCCGAGTTTGTAGTTTTATTATTAGAGAAATATTAAAAGCAATTTTATATTTATCATTCAGCTTCATTGAATTTAAAATATTCACAAAAAATGCCAGCTGTTTCTGACAGAGCTTCTGAAACACTTTCTTTGACCCCATAATTTGGACGAACAAATGCTTTGTTATTGGAATTAACTGACTTTCTGATTGATGCATCTGATGACACTGGTTTACTGGCTTCATGTAACTGTTTACAAAGCTCTCCTGCTAATGGACCCAACATATCAAGAGCCATCATCACACTTCTCCTAAGTGCAGTCACACACACAAACTTGATATCAATAATGAGCCAAAATAATTTAGCAGAAAAATCATCTGCTGTAATTAAAAAGTCATGCTTTACACAGTACTGTGGAATGAGCCTTCTGCAGCTGCCCCTGTTAAATGTCCATGTTCGGGCAACAGTGTTTTAATACCTATTAATTTGTGAAGTATATCTGATGCTTTTTTTGGTAAATGGGTAGTCTTCTGATTTTCATGTGGCCAGTGATATCACCACAGCCTCCCAGGGTGGATGGTAAATGCCAACAAATATTTTGAGTGTTACACGTTTATCATCAACTTTTTGAGAAATCTAAATTCGTTTACCTAATTTCTCATGAACCATACACTTGTTTTTAGTTTATTGCTGCTGAGTTTATTTACAAATTTAAAAAATATGAATATCCAGTAAGACAAAGTCATTAATTACTAATTTGAATGGTGTAGAAAGTATGCTTAATACAAAGATGTTTTTTCTTTCCTCTAACTCATTTGAGGTGTTATTCTCTCCCCGCCACACACTAAATATCATATCTTTCATCATGAAGCAATTATTCAGCCATATACTCTCTTTCACACATTTAAATATCAAAAATAAAACAGTCTTTCTTCCCAGCAATAAAAACTAGAGACACATTTACCAAGTGAATGTTAACACACTGGGAGGAGATATTTCAGCTACTAAAACTGATAAAAATTAAATTTTAAAATGTATTTAACTCCCAAATTAAAGAGAAAATATAAAAAATTTAAGAGAAAAATAGAAAAAGAATTTGCATAGGCAATTCACAGAATGGTTATAAGTTTATGAAAATAAGCTCAATCATTTTAGTAATCAGAAAAAATGTAAACTTCAACAATAATGTGCTTCCACTATCATATACTCTCTAGGATATAGTAATGAATACACTCATTTGTTTTTGGAGTGGGAGTCTAATCAGTTGCTGCCCCAGTTCAATCTGATAGTACACAAAAATATGTAAGCATAACCTCTAGGAATAAATAGTTTAACTCCTGATATTTACTCTAGAGAAATTTCTTATAGAACCATGTGGGTTCCAGCACTATTTGGGCTTTGGGGGCATATACTTAATTGCCATTAGGGAGAAATAATTAAGTAAAATGTGGCAAAGCATTCTTTGACATACAATGAAACAATTAGATCAACTGTGATAGAGAAACATACAACAACGTGGATATTTTAAAGTAGGAAGTAAGAGAATATTCATAACATAATGAGAATTACTTAACTCTACCAGTAGGTGTTCAAAGATACCTCACACCCACGGGCAAAACCCAAGCATATTAGAGTAGGTTCATTTGAAGAAGAGAAAAGAAAGAATATTGGAAGCAAAAGAAAAAGAATTTGCTAGACTAAACAAAACATACAAACACACTGTGCCATAGCACAGCAAAAATGACTCATAAGAGGGAGTGAGACACATTGGTGATAATAGTGTGTAAGATCTGACGAGTAAAAGTAATAAGTCTATTGTCTGCATTTGCAGTCCAAAACAAAATGCGCATACACACACATACATACATGTATGTATTTATCAGGACTACAGAATATCACACTAGTGTGGAGAGAACTACACTTCCACAAAGTTACACATAGCAACACATACACATACATGCATTTATCAGGACTACAGAATATCACACTAGTGTGGCAAGAGAACTACACTTCCACAAAGTTACACATAGCAAAGAAGGCAAATGTTGAGATCATAGACTTTGTAAGTGAAGGGTAGCAGAATATGACAACCCAAAATGTGACTGTATGTGTTCAGGACACGCCACCCCAAAATATGCCCCTTTGGAGCCATGGGCACTTGAAAAAAACAACAGATACAAGAAGAGGCTTTCTCTGAATCCCCCTTATCTGCCTAAAGACAGACCCTCAAAATAGAACTCAGACATCATCAAGACTTTCCTCTGCGGTGTCATTGGCCAGGGAAGATGGACTCATCACAAGAGAGGAGGCTAGAAGTTGATACCAGACTAACTTTGTCACAACCTATCACATTTCTCATATATTCTGCTAAGGACCAAGTCGTTCTTCCCTAAAAATTACGTAGAGGCCTACATCCCTCCTCCCCTTTCCCTGTTAAACGGTATTTAATCCTGGACTCTAAGCCCCCTTGGGAGTACCTCATTCATCCTGGCCATGTACATATTTATGAAGTGTGTGTGTTAATACTCTTTGTTTTTCTCACATTAATCCGTCTTTTACTACAGGGGTGCCTGCTAAGAACTCAGAAGGGCAGAGGGAGAATTTTATTCTCTCCCTACATGAGCTTATAGAATGGAAGTCTGGCAGCCCACTATAGTAAAAGTGATTCCTACAGATGGCAGAGAGCCTTAGGTGCATCATGTGGTTTTCTAGCCTCTCCCCGCCCATATTCAGTACAATCTTGGATACCATCAGGGGCACTGTGTGACATTATAAAACACACTGAAAAATACGGAGAAGTCACCTGGGTTTGATGAAGTGAGTTGGAGATATTAGGTACAGAGAAGCCTGCACAAGGAAGGGAGTGAAGAATTGGGAGCAGAAATCACAGGAAAGCCTGTGAAAGGCCCTATGGTGAGTGGACTTCCAGTTAAATTAGCCTCAGGTATTGAGGGAAAGGAATGCCCCAAGGACATCTGTGTTATCGAAGGGTGAGAAAAGCCAGTATTTTTGTTTGGCATTTAAGTTTTTGTTTTCTGAAATTGGAAAAATAAAGATTCGTGTAAATAAATGGAAAATAAATATATTTTTCTAAGGAAATGAAGATCAATAGAAGAACATACTCAAAGTCTTTTTTTTTTTTACCTTCACCATTGAAATTCCCCTTTGATCACATTTAAATTACTCCTTTTCTTTTCTAATTTTACATACTTAATGTGCACTGAATGAACAAATGCCAATTTTCAGTGTGCATTTATTTACTATTTGATGCACCATTATTTTACAGAGTAATTTGGTTCTGAGTTAAAATGAATTGATGTTTGCTAAATTAATCCTATTCTTTGAAAGTTAATCTTATGTTAATAAGGCTTAGAAGCAAAAACTTCTTTAATTCATCTTGATATTTGCTTATGTTAATAAAAGCTTTTTATGTTCTAATATAAAAATAATAGCTTGATTGCAAAATAAAAGATAGTTCAATAATAGCATCAAATATGACTTTACTTTATAAATAAGGATTCTGTTATTAGAAAGAAATGAATCATAATATGTACTTATAAGTATTTGTGTGTTTTTTTAAACATGTAAGTTATTTGTTACTAAGATAACCCTTAAGATTAAAGTTATAATTGCAAACCTACTGGAAAGTTTCAAGTGAATACAGAAAGAACATTTGATTGGAAGTGAATTATAGAACTTAGCCTCATGCTATGAAATTTGCTATAAAATTTTCCAAAGATGCACAAAAGTAGAGAGTAAAACTAATGTCTGTATACTTACCAAAAATTAAACATTTTCTCATACTTATTTTTAATCAATTCTCATGCCATTTTGTTTTATAAGGTATTTTAAGACATGATGCCATTGTGTACTTAAATAATTCAAAATACAACTCCAAAAATTAATATTTCTTTATATAACCATAAAACTACTCTTACATTTAACAGAAGTAATAATTTCTTAATTACTAACATTAATTTAATCTAATATCCAATCAAACAATAGTCTTCAATAATAGAGAACACTTGAATGAAAAAATAATCATGTAGAAAATTATTTGGCATATCTACATAGCATACTCAATGACCAAGCAATCTTCTTATAGGTAACTAGAAGCCCAGTGCACGAAATTCGTTCATGGGTAGGGTTCTTAGCAGCTGCTGGCTGCCATCCAGGGCCTTCCTTCCTTGGCCTGGCGCCGCCCGCTCACTTGCTCCACCATCCCACCATGGTCCCCCTCCCATCAGGGCCCATCGGGGCCCACAGCACCTCCACTGCTACCTGCAGCCAGCACCACATCACCCAGGCCTGCCATGTTCGGCACCGCCCCCTGGTGGTCAGCGCACATCTACCTCCTGGTCAGTCAAACTCCCACCCATAGGGACAATTTGTACATTAGCCTTTTATTATATAGGATACCAACAGAATTATATAAAAATGCTCACAAAAATATGTACAAGAATGTTCATAGCAACACTATGTGTAATAGTCTCAGTGGAGATATAAACCAAATGTCTATGGACAGTAGAATGGATATAATGAATATATACTCATTCAAAGCATTTGGCAATGAAAATGAATGAACTATTCTTACAAACAACAACATGCTTGAATCTCCCTAACACAAACTTAAATAATGAAGCCAGGCATAAAAAAATTGAAATGGTTTCAGTCACATACACTTCAAAATGGGAAGAATGTAGCCATGGTGTAATAAGTAACTGCTTTAAGCAGGGCTTAACATCTGGAAGGGATATATAGAGGGCTTTTGGGCTGCCTGTAATATTTCATTTCTTAATTTGGATTGTCATAACCCAAATGTGTTCATTTGTGAGCTGTATACTTAAGATTTTTTTTGTATACAAAAAAACACTTTAAATTTTTTTATAAATATATTTGTATTGATTTCAGTAAGGAAGGGAGAGGAAGAGAGAGAGATAAAAACATTAATGATGAGAAAATTATTGATCCACTGCCTCCTGCAGACCCCCCACTGGGGATTGAGCACACAACCTGGGCATGTGACCTGACCAGGAATCAAACCATCACCTCTTGGTTCATAGGTCGAAGCTCAACCACTGAGCAACACTGGCCAGTCTGTATTTGACACTTTAAAAATGGCTTAGACTATTAACTCTTAAACCCACTGATCAATGTATGTATCACAATCTCCAAACATAACTGTTTATCATTATATTTTCATTACTCTGCAGTTCTCTGACATGTTGCTTTACATGTTTGAAAATTAGTATGTTAGGTATATGTATATTTCTGATTTTCATATTTTCTTAGTATTTTATTGTTTTTTATTGCCTACTAGTGGCCCCGTGCACAAAATTCGTGCACAGGGCGGGTGTCCCTCAGCCCGGCCTGCACCCTCTCCAATCTGGAATCCCTCTTGCAATCCAGGACTGCTGTCTCCTAACCGCTCACCTGCCTGCCTGCCTGATCGCCCCTAACCACTTTGCCTGCCGGCCTGATCAACCCCACCTGCCCCCCCTCCCCCCCGAGATGACTTTGATGCACAAATAAAGAGACTCTTGCTACTATAACTTTTCCAGGAACAAACCATTGACACAATTCAAAAAATATCTGTCCATGTGACATTGATGATAAAATTACAGGCATGACTAAGTGTGATTTATTCCAGGGATGCAAGTTTAGTACCATATCCACAGATCAAGAAACACGATACACCACATAAATAAAATAAAGGATTGAAACCCCATGTTTATATCAACAGATGCAGAAAAAGCAAGGCCCTGTTAGACTTCTCCTTTTATGTTTTTCCATCTACCGTTGCAAATATCGTGAACATTATAGCCTAGTTTAATTAAAATTTTTGCATAGTTCTTAGGTGTCAGATTCTTTGCAAATCATTGGAGTCATATACATGGACTGTATTCTGAAGAAGTCTGGAATTAAGTGGTAACACACTGAAACCTGAAGAATGTTCCAGTTTTAAATGGAGCCATAAAACAAAATACAGTGTTGTTTTATTAGCAATGCTGAAATCAAATTATGACTTCATAGGCTTTCTCATTAAATTAGAATGCATTATATCATATCAGAATGATATCCCAGTGAAAAACATATTCAGTACACTCTTGCAATATGTCCATTGTGATTTAGTGTCTTTATTCACTAAGGGTTTAGAATGAGAAAATGAAACAATGTGAAGTTTACTTTAATTAACATACCCAAAAACGTAAAGGGGAAAAGTAACCTTTTAGCAATATTTTGGAACCATCAAGAATTTTTTCACACTACTTTGATGAAGAGAAAATTGGGGAGCAAAGAATGCATGTAGAAAAATACCCCAAAATGAAATGTGAAGATCTTTAGGACCAAAGTATAGTGTGTTTTTTTTAAAAAAAGGCTGGATACCTCCATGGAATACTATAACAGCCACAAGATGTTTTGCTAGATTCTAGAAATTCTTTATTTAATTTATTAGGCTTGGAAATTTAACTTTGTCAATATGTTGAAGCTCTCTGGATGAGGCTCATACTAGCTAAGCACAAAAGGTAGGAGAAAAACTTGAAACTGTCAGTTATTTGATATATAAATATTAGTAAGACTGGAAAAATAATAAGAAACTAAGCACTTTTCCATAATGAGCAAATATAAGGCCTATTCTGAGCCTAGCAGTGTTCTAGACGTGCAACATGAAATCAAGGTACTCAAACTTCCTCTTCATAAGAAGTTTACGTTTTGCTGGGGGGAGAAGGGGGAGAGTAAAAAAATGCTGAATATATGGACAAGATAAAACATACTATTAAAATAATTCAAATGAGTGCTACAAAATGGAGTCATCAGCCAGTCTGGTGTGGCTCAGTGGTTGAGCATTGACCTGTGAACCAGGAGGTTTGTAGTTCGATTCCAGGTCAGAGCACAAGCCAGGGTTGCAGGCTCGATCCCCAGTGTGGATGTGCAGGAGGCAGCCAATCAATGATTCTCTCTCATCATTGATGTTTCTATCCCTCTCTCCCTCTCCCTTCTTCTCTGACATCAATAAAAATATATCTTTAAAAAAGGGAGTTGTCTGATGGCTAATTTAAGTTAGATTGTCATGAAATGTTTTCTTGTGGAGATGCAATTTTTACAGTTAAGGTCTGAATGTCAAAAAGGATTCTGTTATTATAAACTCAATAGGACATGCATTATAGGTAGCAGGGATGTTTATGGAAAAACCGTAATATGAACCCATGTTGACATATTTGTGAAACCAAAATTTTTCTTTGGGGCTAAAGCATAGTGGGGGAGGCAGTGACTGGTGTGAGATGAAGGTGGAGAAGTTGACGAGAGCAGCTGATACAAGGCCAAGGCCGGAATCAACAATTTAGAATTTTTCCCTAAGTGCAGAGCGAAAGCTGCAGAGAATTTCAAGCAGAAAAGTGACATAATAATGCATGTTTTTAAAAAAAGACAGTTCTAGCTGTTGTGTGGTGATTTGATGAGAGCAAAATTGTAAGCAGGAAAAACACGTAGGGGGCTGCTGTGCTATTTCAAGTCAAAGATTATAGTAATGCTGCCTACAGAATTGGGAGGTAAAGAGAAATCAATTCAAAATATGTTTTCCTGGGAGCTTTGAAAGGACATATAGGTGGATTGGACAAAGTATGCATATCAGTTAAGATGCGTTTGAATGCAAGGAATACAAATTTAATTGAAAGACACTTAAATAATCTTATATAACAGCAAATACGGAGGAAGACATTTCCAGAACTAGTAATACAATCAAGGTTTCAGGATTTTTCTGCCTTTTTTGTCTGCTATTGTTCAGAATTATTGGCTTGATTCTTAGGCTTGCTCCTTCCTGATCACAGATAGCTGACATAGGTGTATACAGTCTATATGTCATGACAGTTTATAGAAGGCACAAGAAAAGATCATCACTTTCTCCTTTACTTTCATTGAAAAAGATTTTCCTCTAGTAGCAAAGGTGCATACTTCTTTTCAGGTCCCGTTGGCTATGATGAACACTCACAATTAATAGCATCCTATATAATAAAAGCCTAATATGCAAATCGACCGAACGGTGGAACGTCCAGTGGAATGACCGGTCGCTATGATGTGCACTGACCACCAGGGGGCAGACGCTCAATGCAGGAGCTGCCCCCAGCCCGCAGGTCCCAGGCCAGCCAAGGTGAGTGCCAGTGGTGGTGGTGGGGGGGCGATCATCCTGCCAGTTGCCCCACAGATCGGTCCTGATCGCCAGCCAGGCCTAGGACCCTATCTGTGCACAAATTTCGTGCACTGGGCCTCTAGTATTAAATAATAAAGGGAGCAGATACAAGAGCATTTCTAGCATTTGTAGTTTCTGAAATGGACTTTGGCCAGTCGTCAGAGTTAAAGATGCTATTCAAACTCTGATATACACACCCTTCAAGAAAACTATTATTTTCCCTATGTATTACATAACTATGAGACTCTATTTATTGAATCCCATTTGGCTATATAATTGGAAAAATGTTTATATGATGTTCAATATCAAGTGCTATCCAAAAAATATATCAGTAACTACACATTAACCTTACCCTGGTCCCACACCAGCACTCTGGCTATTTAGGGAGCAGATATATATCAATATAATAGTAAAAGAAAAAAGATGCAAACTTTTAAAAAATGTTAAACTGTCTTAAGTTACTAACCAAAGGTAGAATGAACATGCACTTTTTAGTATCAGTGATACACTATATATAATTTATTATGAATATATGAGGCATGCATATATGCAATTACATATACTAATATATCAATAGTGCAAGATACTAAATTTATTAAGTGGTATATGCAAAGTTAACAATTCAGAAAATTAATACATATCAAACTCTAGTCACAAAGTCTAATTTAGGCTCTATCTACATAGAAATAATTTATCACCAAAAAGCAGGTCACTGGAAGAAAGTTTAGTAAGAATCAAAAATCGCTATACAGTGGGGCCTTGACTTACGAGTTTAATTCGTTCTGAGACCGAGCTCCCTTAGGAGCTTGTTAAGGAGCTCGTTAACTCAAATTACTCTGTCAACTCAATGCAAAAAAAATTGGCTGAGAGACAGCTGGTATCTCAAAAAACTTGTTAGTCTGGACACAAGTAAGTCAGGGCCCCACTGTATATCATAACATCATTTGATACTTCAGGAGCTGAGTCACTAGCATATTCTGCACATGATTTCCACAACAGTTGCTGATATTTCCTGCAATCAGGTCAGATGGATATTTTTTAATGTTTCCAGTAGAAGAGGTAGATTTGCTTAAAAATTAAGTGAATATAAATCTTGACAAAAACTGAAAACTTTGAAGAACTTTACACTTCATAACACAATTTCCCAAAAGACAACTATCAAGATACGATTCTGACATATATGTCATGATATATTAAAAAAAGGAGCTGGTGGAAGAATCAATAAGTGACTGGGGAAGGAAAGAATATTCTCCACAAGGAGAGGTCTCCAACCTGATCCTGATCAAACCCGGGCAGAACGGAGAAGGCTTATTTGTAGACGGTAACAAATACATTTTGGCCGAACACTATCATGTCGTGGTTAAATATGTTATAGAGTTGATTGGATTGAACAGGAGGAGGCTTTTGTTTCCCTGTTGCATATGAATGAATAATGCTTTCTGCAAATTATCTAGTTTGAATCATGTTTTTCGATGGTTACTCTTTTCAAAGGAAACAAAGCAAGTTGGCTGAAACTGTTAGAAACAATTTAGACACAGAAGGATGTGCGCAAGGGACTTCCCAGGTTTCCTAGGCAGGACGTCACGTCCTCAGTTCTTTCCTTCGTTCTTGGTGTCACCAGCTCTTCTCGACCTCTTAGGAATAAATTAGATGGCACCCAATCAGAAAGGCCTTTCCTAGAAAAATAGCACCAAGTAGCTCTCTTATACCCCCTTGATATTAAGAAGTCATTCAGTTGATTAATGGGTAAACAAACTATGGCTAAAAAACAAACTATCATGTCATGAAAAGACACGGAGGAAACTTAAATGCCTATCACCAAGTGAAAGCAGCCAATCTAAAAAGACTCCATACTGCATAGTTCCAACTAGATGACATTCTGAAAAAGGCAAAACTATGGAGACAATAAAAACTCAGTGGTTGCCTAGAGATGGGGCAGGTAGGGATGAAACCGAGGAGCACAGCTTTTTAGGGTATGAAACTTCTCTGTGTCATACCATACGGTGAATACCTGTCATTGTACACGTGTCCAAACCCACAGACTGCACAACAGCAGGAGTGAACACTGCTGTGAACTATGGATTTTAGGGGATAGATGTGTCAATACAGATTTATCAACTGGAATGAATGTCCCACTCTGGTGGGGTATATTAAAAATGGCGAAGACTATACCTGTTGGGGTGGAGGGCGCGTGGAAAATCTCTGTACCTTCTCAATTTTGCTATGAACACAAAACTGCTCTAAAAATTTTCTTATGAACAAAAAAGTGTTTTTCCAACTTAGACCTAATATGCATCTCCTTTTGGTTTCAGTTAGTTATACTCCATTGCTCTGTGGGTAGAAATTTTATAAACTATACCTTGTTTGGCAGAAAGATAAACATCTCTTCCCCTGGTGAGTGC
>NW_006285038.1:170211-185365 GCF_000327345.1 Myotis davidii
CCCTTTTGTCTCAGTGGCTGGAGGTGGCAGCAGAAGCCCGGCAAAGCCCATCTATCTAGGGCATCGAGAGGGAGAAAATGTAATCAGGACCCGGTGGCCTCCAGCCTCTGTTATCTGCACAGTGGTTAGGCTGGGAGCCAGGGGGTTAGAGCAGGCAGCAACCGGATTAGCAGAATTCTCTATTGAGTTATAGCCTCTCTGCAGACGGCTCCGGAGACTGCAACGCAGCCTCTCCCGCAGGTCAGATCCTCATCAGATCGACTCGTCGGCTCCAGACTCCCCAGGCCTCAGGGGACCCCGAGAAATAGCCAGAGCAGGGAGCCCAGGGCACAGATTAAGATTTTGAAAAACCAATTCCCGGAAACGATGGGCTTCCCGCTGCGGAGCGTGCACTGAAGTTCTGTTCTTGTCCGAGATGACTGCTTTGATTATTCTACTTAGAAGTGTCACATACGCACACCTCCTGTGATATTTCTCCCTCTCCCTGGTGCTCAAAGCAAGGGCTTGAGCTGCTTATTAGTCAGGGACACACAGCCCATGGTTAGGGGTGCAGGCTGTGGGACTGGACAGGGGAGGAGCCCTGACTGTCTCCTGCTGTTGTGTGATGCTGGGCAGGAGATGAGCCTTGCTGTGCTGCCACTTCCTCCTCATACATCTTATCTCTCTCTCTCTTTTTAAATACATTTTTTACAGAGAGGAAGGGAGAGGGATAGAGTTAGAAACATTGATGAGAGAGAAACATTGATCAGCTGCCTCCTGCACACTCCCTACTGGGGATGTGCCTGCAACCAAGGTGCATGCCCTTGACTGGAATTGAACCTGGGACCTTTCAGTCTGCAGGCCGACGCTCTATCCACTGAGCCAAACCAGTCAGGGCACCCCTTGATATTTTTTTATCACACATTTTGTATTCCATTTAGAGAATTTATCATACTTTACAGCGATTTTATTTACATAATGACCTGTGGTGCCTCTCTCACACGCCAACATAAGATCCCTTCACTCAGGTGCCTTGTCTGTCTTATTCACCATTGTGTCCTCTAAGCTTAAGGAGTACCTGGCCTACAATAGGTCTTCTGTAAAGACCTAAGTAAATGGAAAGTAATTCTGTCTTCAAGACTTAATATGGGCCCTGGCCAGGTAGCTCAGTTGATTAGAGCATTGTCTGGATATGCCACGTTTGGGGATTTGATCCCTGGTCAGGGCACATACATGAAGCAACCAATGAATACTAAATAAGTGGAACAACAAATTGCTCTCTCTCTCTTAAAAATCTATAAATTAAAAAAATTAAAAAGACAACATGGTTAACATGATATCTTTAAATTTATCTAAAATTTAATGCAATCCTTATCAAAATCTCAATGACTATTTTTACAGATTTAGAATAGCTGATACTGAAACTCATTTGGGAATTCAAGGGAGTCGAAATAGTCAGAACTGTTTTCAAAAGAGGAACAAAGTTGGAAGACTCACATGTCCCAGTTTTAAACTTAGTACAAAGCTACAGTGATCCAGATATTATTGCACTGGCATATGGATATACATACAGATTGACAGGATAGAATTAAGAGTCTGGTAAATAAACCCAAGCATCTATGCTCACTTGATTTCCTACAAGGGTGCCAAAATCATTCAATGAAAAGAGAACAGTCTCTTCATCAAATGGTGCTGTTACAATTGGATCTTCACATACAAAAGAATGAATTTGGATATCTACTTCACAACAAATATCAAAGTTAACTCTAAATAAATCCAAGACCTAAGTATAGGAAATGCATATATGAAAATCCTGGAATAACATGGAATACATATTTGTGACCTTAAATTTGACAATACTTTCTTAGGTGTCATAGCAAAAGCACAAGCAATAAAAAAGTCAGATAAATTGGTCATCACCAAAATTAATTAGTTTTGTACATCAAAGGACACTATCAAGGAAGTGAAAAGACAATCCACAAATGGGAGAAAAAATTTTCACATTACATGTAATAAGAGTTTAGTATGAATAACATATAAAAAATTCAATATATTAAAAGATAATTACATTTTAAAAAGGAAGAATCAGAAAGGTATTTTTCTAAAATGTACAACTGAGCAATACACACATGAAAAATTGCTCAACATCATTTGTCATCAGGAAAATGAAAAACAAACCCACAATGGGGTACCACGTTACACCCACTGGAATGAATAGCTATATTCAAAGATATGGACAAAAACAAATGTTAGTGAGTGTGGGGAGAAACTGAATCCTCTTATACTGTTGTTGGTAATATAAAATCACACAGCTGCTGTGGGAAAAACATCTGGTGGTTCTTGCAAAGGCTAAACACAATTTTTGGATGACCCAATAATTTCTACTTCTGGGTGTATACCCAGGAGTAATAAATACCATATGCACACACACACATACACGCACACACACACAACTTGTAGGCAAATATTCAGAGTGACATTACTCATAACTACCAAAAAGTGGAAATAACCCCAATGTCCATCAAATGATGAGTGGATATTGTAAGTAGAATGCATACAACGGGATATTATTCATCGTTAAAAAGAAATGATAAATGCTACAACATGGATGAACTTTGAAAACATGACCTAAGTGAAAGGAGCTAGTCACAAGAGACCACAGAATATGATTCCATTTATATGTAAAATCCAGAATAGACAAATCTTCATACAGTTGTTTGTTTTTCAGAAGCTGATGGGAGAGAGGATTGGAAGGGATTGTTAATTGGTACCTGGGTTCTTGTAGGGAATAAAAATGTTCTAAACTAGATTGTCATGATGGTTGCACAACTTGGTTAATATTTTTATTAATTGAATTGTGTACTTTAAATGAGCAAATTGCATGGCATGTGAATTCTCTCAATAATGCTGTTCAAAATAATAACTGGAAATAAAACCTGTGATATAAATATTCTCTAGATAGAACTGTTCATATCTTTTAGAACCAGCCATATGAAGCCTTTATACATTTTATGTAACAATTCTAATTTTCACAGAAATCTTTTGTAAAATATCATTTTTAGACCAGTTGGTGTGGCTCAGTGGTTGAGAGTTGACCTATGAACCAGAATGGCATGGTTTGGTTCCCAGTCAGGGCACATAATCTCCAGTAAGGGGCATGTAGGAGGCAGGTGATCAATGATTCTCTCTTATTATTGAAGGTTCTATCTCTCTCTCCCTCTCCCCTTCTCTGAAATCAATAAAAAGTATTACTTTTAAAAATATCATTTTTAGTGTTTGTAGTACTTCTTTATGAAAATTCACACCCTAATCTAAAAATGTAGTGAAAGGAAGGTGGAATAGAAGATAAAAATGTACTCTTTCCTGTTTTATTGATTTTCCAATGACAATATTCATTATTAGGCCTTCTTCATACATTTCTGTACAAAAAGCCTTTTTTATGATATACAGGTACATTTAATATTTAAAGACATATATAACTTAGTGGTTAAGAACATAATTTTCAGACTCAGAAAGTTTGGGATAAAGTCCAGTAAACCAGTTACTATTTTAATGACCTTGGCAAGGTACAATCTTTCTAAGTCTTGTTTTCCTTTTTTTTTGGAGGGGGGAGGCTAATATAAAATATCTTGTATTATAGCTTAGTTGCCATGACAAGTAATGATGTATAGAAAGAAAATAATTTGTCTCTACTGTTATATGAAGGCTTTTATCATGTCTGCCATACTAATTTCCCCATCATTTCCAAAACTGTCACCATTAAGGTCACTTCTTTAACCTTTCTAGCATAGGAGTAATTATATATTCATCAAGATATTATGATTTCTAAATGGGCTTCCTTTTAGCCAGATTGTTACCATCTTTCTTACTAAAGGGCATCTGGCCACTTCTCAGCTTTAAAACACAATCAATCTTGCTCTTTGGTACAAAGTCAGGTATGAAGGATATAAATAGGCAGATATGTTTATGAGCTGATGTAAGAAACACTGCAAATGGCAGCTGCTCTGACAGGTGTTAGGTGGTACCTCACTGTCATTTTAATGTGCATCTCTCTGATTAGGGATGTTGAGCATTTTTCCCTATGTCTCTTGGCACTGCTGGTGGGAATTCAGACTGGGAGAGACACTATGGAAATCAGTGTGGAGTCTCCTCAAAAAAATTAAAAATGGAACTGCCGTTTGACCCAGTAATCCCACTTCTGGGAAGATATCCTAAGAAGCCTGAAACAGCAATCAGAAAGAACATATGCATCCCTATGTTCATAGCAGTGCTATTTACAATCAGGAAACAACCCAAGTACTAATCAATAAATGAGTGGATAAAAATGTTGTGGCGCATCTACACCATGGAATACTATGCAGCAGTAAAAAGAAAAAAAAAAGAAAAGAAAAGGATCTCTTACCCTTTGAGACAGCATCGAAGGACCTGGAGGTATTATGTTAAGTGAAATAACCCAGTCAGAGCAAGACAAGCATCACATGATCTCACACATATGTGGAATCTAATGAACAAAATAAACTGATGAACAAAATAGATCCAGAGACATAGAAGCATGGAACAGACTGATGAATCTCAGAGAGAAGAGATCATCCAAAGAACTTGTATACATGTGTGCATAAGCCATGGACACAGAAAATAGGGTGGGGAAGGTCTAAGGTGGATGGCGGGGCAGCCTAGATGGGGTCATTTGGGGGAGAAAGAGGACATATATAATACTTTCAACAATAAATATTGTAAAAAAGAAAGAAACATGGATGTGAGTGATTTCTAGCATCCCCTGAGTGTCCTCTAAACCCTCTGCCAAACCCTCTTTGCAGATTTCTTCTTATCTCCAAAACAACCCTTAAGTTTGTGGTACCTACTGCTTGTTTTATTATGTACTTATTCCTGCTTATAAGGGAGTTTTGTTCTCCACTTTACAAATCAGAAATTGGAGTTCCATAAGGGTAAGCAACTTTTCAAATTTACAAAGCAAGTAATTACTGAGCCCAAGATTAAAATTAGATTTGCCTCCCTTAGCACTTTTCTCTCACTGCATTTACTATCTACTCAAATGTGTCTTTTACAACTCTGTTTTTCTGTTTGTTTGTTTTTACTTCTGTCGGTCCCGAAATCTTAAGCATTAAATTTACTCTTTAATTAAATTTTATCTTTTTGAAAAAGATACTAAAGCAGAAAATGTGTCTTCATAAAGACATTTAAAATACACATTCCTTTAAAATATCTAGTATTCCTTTATTTATAAAAAAAAATGGGCAGTAAATTGCTTTGTAAAAAGGTTTCCTTTACATCAAGTAATAATTTTAAAATCTCCCCTACCATTTCCTTTGTTTCAATAACTATTCATATTAGTTAACTAAAATGGAGTACAAGACCTTTTAGTTGTCCATTAATTGCCATTAAAATTTAACCATATATTTCATCCCAAATACTTGTACTTTAAAGAATCAATGAAAAATAATCAAAAGTAGAGAGCAATAAAGTAGGTATTGTCTCCTATTAAAGACTTCCTGTATGCTAGATTTGGGCAATTTAAGTTTATGAACCAAGCTTTGGGGTAAATGTAAAATCATATTGCTATTATTGATGTCTAGGGCATTTAAAATAGGTATTTAACAGGTATATAATTATAATCATGAACTGCTTTTGAGAAAAAAAAAATTATAAAGAATTATAACCATTCAGCTTTCATGAAACAGCCAGCTTTTTAAAGGTATAATACCTTTGACAATGAAACACTTTTAATTTCTCAATATAGTTGGGATTTAAAGCTAAAAATGAATACAATGCTGAAAATAAAATTCTTGCTTAATTACATCCAGATCTGAAGTATAAAATACAGCAGGTGGTGAATTTGGGCTTTCCATTGTTTTTGATTTTTCAACCATATTCCTGGAAACTACAAAGAAGTTAAATTGTCAATTTACATTATTCACCTACCCTACAATATGATTTTTCTTTTTTTCTATTAGTAGTAAAGAGAACTTTCTAAAATGTAAAAAGTAAGTACTAATCTAGAGAATAACATAATTTTAAAATGTTTGAAAGGTTTTTATATAAATTCTTCATACAGAAATTATGTACAGAACCAATACAGTTGTAGTACCTACTGCTTGTTTTATTATGTACTTATCCCTGCTTATAAGAAGGTTTGAGAAATGAATAATACTTATAATAATGTCATACATATTCATAAAGTAATATTAAAGGATTATTTTATGGAGTCATTATTTACCATTTATGTGGCAAGACTTAATGGCCTCTGAATCTATAAATAATCTGAACATCAAATGCTTTGGCACATAAATTAAATAAAATGGAAAATTGAAAAATAATACAGAATACTAAATATCTATACATGTAGTTTAATCATTAGATTATAATTCATACTGAAAGGGGTAATATACTTCTGTATATTCATTCTTATCTTATTGCATTTCATTTTAAACATTGATGAATGTGTCAAAAAGTATATATGTGTTTTGGAGAAAAATGTGTAATCTCTTCAATTAAATAACAAAGTAACTTTTCAAACATTCAAAAATATTTATAATTACTAGCCTTAGCAATGCCTGTCATACTAGTTTGACATCCAAAATAGACATTGTATTTGCTTCTTCAAATTTATTTTAATATAGATAGGTTGAATATAACAAACTTTCACTAAAAACAAACACAGAAAATGTAAAAGTACAATTGAATTTAGTAAATATATGTAAAATATTTTAGCTCTTTGAAGAATTTCCCTCTAAATGACTCCAGGATTAGCATAATTGAGAGATGTAACAAATGGGATATAAAGAATGACAAATGGGATATAAAGATTAAGTGATTTATCCTTGGTAACTTCTAACATTCTGAATATCCTAGTTATCTATAATAATAAAAGGGTAATAAACTGATTAGACCAGACATCATTCCAGACGTCCGTCCTGACAAGCCAGGGGCAGAGGAAAGTCAACTGGGTCCTG
Organism: Myotis davidii; assembly: GCF_000327345.1. NCBI lineage: Eukaryota > Metazoa > Chordata > Mammalia > Chiroptera > Vespertilionidae > Myotis > Myotis davidii. The sequence continues at coordinate 177,162 of NW_006285038.1, forward strand.
GGTGCCTGCGGGCAGGCCAGGGGCAGAGAAAAGTCAACTGGGTCCTGGGTGCCTGCGGGCAGCCCAGATCCTGGGTGCTTGCCAGCGGCTGGGGGAAGCCCTGATCCTGGGTGCCAGAGGGAAGCTGGTGCCAGCAGCTGGGGGAAGGGAAGGCCTACTCTTGCATGAATTTTCGTGCATCGAGCCTCTAGTATTACATATAATACATAATATATACAATAAGTGATATATATTATAAAAATATTCTGTAGAATACAAATTCATCCTATCCTGGGTGCTTGTCAGCGGCCGGGGGAAGCCCTGGTCCCGGGTGCCAGAGGGAAGCTGGTGCCAGCAGCTGGGGGAAGGGAAGGCCTACTCTTGCATGAATTTTCGTGCATCGAGCCTCTAGTATTACATATAATACATAATATATACAATAAGTGATATATATTATAAAAATATTCTGTAGAATACAAATTCATCCTATCATGGGATAAATAATATTGAATGCATCAAGCATATCACTGATTCATTAAATTAAGATAACAGCCACTGCTACATTTCTGACTCCCTCTCCTATCCCCACTCCAGCTGCTCAGAACGTCCAGCTCTGACTCTACCAGCCTTTTACTTTTCTTCACCACACCTCACTTCCTCATTTTTCATCTTCCTCAGCTTAAATATTAAGGTCCTGACTCACATACTCACAAACTGTAAATCTACTTTTGGCTCACCTTGGGTGTGTCCATCCAACAGCCAAACATGGCTGAAGAAGACTAGATAACCACTTGAGTCTAAATCACTTTCCATTCTTGATCACTGACCTCACATGAAATATTTAGTCACTAATCAGTTACACTAGTTCAATCTTTTGTCTTGATGACTATTTAATAGCTTCTCCCTTCTCCTCAAACATGTATATTTTCCTCCACCCTAACTCTTGGTAATAATCGTACTAAATATTTAATTGAGAAGATGTGTGTGTGTGTGTGGGGGGGGGGGATTAAGAGAGGACTTCCTCTAACTCTAGCAACCACATCTACTCATCTGTGCCAGGGACCACAGACTGTGCCTTCCAGCTGGTTACTATGGGTTACATGGGCACGTCCTCAACACCACATTCCCCTTTCTATATAAAGGTCTGGGTGTGTTTTTTGTTTTATTTCACGTTTTATTTTTCTTTTAATTTCTTCACTAACTATAACTGCAATTTTGGAGGAGAGGCAAGGGGAAAAAACAATTTCTTGTCATAATATCGTGCTAGTATTTTGCTATTATATTATGTGTTAGTACAGTATAGTACTAATATTATAAACTTATTTCTAACTCTCTAGACCTGGCAGATATTTTAAACTCCTTCTATCCTGGACAATTTTCAAGGTTCCTGAGAAGTTCCCTGCTGGGCTCATCCCTTGATATGTCGCTACCTCTTCTGCAGCTGGATGCTTTTATCTCAGCTCCACACTCAGACATTAGCTGTGGAGTTCCCTCACCCTCCCACACAGTCTTCTTTGATAGGACATAAAAGGCCAAGTGCCTCCCTCTTGTCCGTGGGAAATGGTGACATACTAGTCCTTCTTGTCATCAGTGGGGATGTGTACTGCCTACTGCAGGCCTCTGCTTTCTTCCTTCTGCCCCGCGGCAACCACTTTGTACCGAGTGTCACTCCTGAGTCCCTCGACTGCAGAGAATAGCACATTGGGTTTCAGGAATACCTCAGGGGACTCTTCAGAGACTCCAATCCTCTTCCACCTGTACTCACAGCGTAGGGTCCGCTTCTGGTTGCTACTGCTGCCTCACAAATTCTTTTAAAACTTAAAGGGGTACAAATTAATTGTATTGTGTTCTCAGATCCTATGTGTCAGGACATCAGACCGAGCGCAGTGGGGGACGGCTTTTTCCTTGTTCCCTGATATCTGGGGCCCGTCCTGGGAACACAGGAAGGTGGGAGATGACTTGTCACTTAGGATAAGGAATCATTTGAAAATGTTTTCTGTCCATGTCTAATGGCTGATACTGGCCATCAAGTGAGACCTCCACTGAAGCAGTGGACAGACACTACATTTTGTCTCTTCTGGTGGCCTCAGGGTAGTTGGATTTTATACAATGCAGTTTAGGCTCTAGAATCAGTATCCCAGCTAAGGAGGTGGAACCTTTCCTTTCATGGCAGAGCCTCAGAACACATATAGTGTCACTCCTGTCACTTTCCACTGGTTACAAGTGTGTCACAGTACTATTTAGATTCAAGGAGAGAGAATTAAGTTTTACCTCTAGATGGGGAGTGTCAGTGTTCTAAAAGGGCATTTGGGAATGGAGCTATTGCAGCCAACTTTGAAAATCCCCTACACTACTTTTCCTCTTAAAATAGCTTTACTAATTAAATCCTTTCTTCAAAATACACCTCCTCCTAGCCTTTTTTCTTTTTTAAATAAACTTGATCTGACTGAGAGGTCTGGGTGTCATGGAATACGTTATTATGCATTGTCTTAGTAAATTATGCATCGTAAAGTGTCGTGTTACTCTGGTATGCTGTCTTGCTATAAGGGTTTAACATCTTGTTATAGGAAAGGGAAGGAGCAAGGAGCTATTCCACCATCTTTACCCGCCTGTCATCAACCTCCACACCTGTGAGAAAAGACACCTCCAAATGATACTCACAGTGGACCTGCCTTCCTCAGTCACAAGAACAGGAAATCTTTCTTGCAGTCTTCAAGAGTTGAGGACTTGGTTCTTTGAGCTGGAATTTCTCAGTCTTAGTCCCAAGACTTTAGAACCATGACAAGCAAGTTACAAATTTGAGAATAAAAAATATACAATTTAATGATATGTGTAGTTGAAGAGCTTTCTCTCTGGTAATATATGTCACACAGCAACAACCTGATATATTTGGGATTCTTTGGAGTGCTATGAAGCCAAGAGACCTGGGTTTTCTATAGGGTCACTTAAGAGACCACCTTCGTTATACGAAAAGTTGATTTGCACAGATTATATTTCTACTAGAAAAAGTTTCCTTTTTAATAATGGGTTTAATCTCTGCTACACTTATTATAACCTCATAGTGTGTTGTGTGTGTTCATTATCCTAAGAGAGTAGAGAGTTGAAAACTGCAGAGAGAGTTAACAAAATACTCAACTCTCACTGACTTGGGTTAACCAATGAGAGAGTCTGATCATTAGAAAAGCCCTGTGTCTAGAGACTGTAACAGTGTGATTCTACATATGGTATGGTTTATGGCTGAAATGTCTAATTTTTGAGAAAATAGGCATAATGTACACATAGGAGGTTACAACTTTAAAGGCTGAGAAGCAAGATTGCCTCTCGGATCTCTTAAAGTAAGCGGATATTCTGATTTTTCACTTGCCTTAAGAGGGTTGATCCAAAGACAGAAAACAAGGCTTCAGGAGGTGCACTGTGCTTTCGAGAGGGGCACAGCAGGCCTCTCTCTGTCCCTCAAGGCTTCTGCAACTACAATCTGAGCAGTGTGGATGCCTCTCAGGGCAGTCCCGCCGGGGAAAGATAAGCTGGCGTTAGCCATAGGAGGCAGACCGAGAGCTGAGCCGGGAGGGGTGATTCCTGGACATTCTGAAAGGTGGGACTCGATCTGCAAGTAGCCATCCTCTGTGCCGGAAAGGCAATTTGTTAGGTTTGATCTTGTTAAAAGTTTCGCTTTTATGAACGATTAGTGCAAGGAGTCTAGGGAAAGGTCTCTCTCCAAACTTGGAATAAAGTGTTGGCAGGAAAAGAAGTAGAGGCCTTAGCAAAGGTGGGCCCGGCCAAATTGAAGTTGATCTGAAATTGATTGTTCAACAGCTGGTCAATAGCCTGGAAAGTCACTCTCTGGGGGGGCAGAAAGGCAAGTGACAATCAAGAAAGGTTTAACTGACATGTAGATTTTGTAAACTAAACCATCAGAGTCTTTAATTTTCCATTTTAATAGAGATTATTAAAAAAACTGATGTAAAGTTACAACACGTTCTTTGGAGTTATGAAGTGACCACCAAAATAAATAAATATAAGGAAAATGGCTAAGGAAAATAGAATATTGATTTGATTTTCATATAACCATGTACATACAGGTGTCCCCCCCAAAAAATGTATACACACTTCGAATGATTATGAAGTCAGTGTTTATTAATATAGAGTTCATTTTCAAAATTAAGGGAGTTATCAGCTGGTACAGTGTGTATACATTTTGGGGGACATCCTATATCTCTTTTATAGAAAGTTAGAACTAAGTACAAAAAATAGTTCAGCAGCTTGATTTCATATATGAGTGCTGCGGCCAGGTGACATTTGAAGTACAAGTTTTGATATGCAGAAGTGAGAGAAGGAAAATTGTGCAGAGGAAGCAATTTCTTTGGGAAGGGAATTGAGGAGGGAAGAAAAAAAAGGGGGGGATATTATATGTGGGCAAGAGTAGTTCAATTTGGCTGGACCACACTCTAAAATAGAAAAGTGAAAGATGAGATTAGAAAAGTTAGATGAGATTCAATTGCAAGTTTAAGGAATCTAAAATCTAAGTCTTCAAGAACTATGGGGAAGATATTAAATATTGGGCAGAGAAGTGACATGCTTAGGGATCTTTAGAAATTGGTAGCATTAAGTGAGACAGTTTAGAGATAGGAGAGACCAGAAGCAGAAAGGCTAGTAAGCAATGTATTTCCATCAGTCAGTGAATGGAATGGATGTCAGAATATGCTAAGAACAGAAAGAGTGGAGAATGGACTTGGATGTGAGAGCTGTTGCCAAGGGTCAGTCAGAAAGGGTGGGTTATCTGGAATCATTTAGACCAAAACAAATAAACAAAGAGCATGTGAAGTAATGCCAATATAATAAGGCGAGGTAAACTAAAAACAAGTGATTCCAAAGCAGAAACAGAAAATAGAGGACGGAGAAATAGTTGGAGGGAAATTAGTACGGGTAGGAAACTGTGCTTAGCCTTTTGACTTTTGTGCATTTGATTTTGAGTTTCTGGCAGGACCCCCAGATAGAGGTGTTTCATTTTGTTGTTTTAACTAAGCAGCTGGAAATGTAGGTATAAACCTCTCTTCCAAGTAGCACTTTTTCTCACAATCAATCAAATACAGAAATGTTGTTAATACTATTAGTAGCCTTCCTAATATTGCACGAAATAATGCAATCACAAATGGAATATAGGCAATTGCTACTCCTCATGCTAATTCCCATTAAGCATTGAAAAATACGAAATGAGTGAGTCACATCATTTTATTATAGCAGATATTTATGTCTGTGTCCATAGCATGTTAATCTGGACTAGGTTAGGCAATATTCTACTATGGAAAACCAAGACTTTATAATATGCAACAGTCCCAAAAGCAGTAAGTGTTAGGGCCTTAAGATTGAAGAATAGCTTTTAATACACATTTAAATGGGGATTATGATTTTTATATATGAAGACTTCTGATTCATTTATCCTTTCAGAGAGAAAAAATTCCTATTTATGGCTTAAATTTCCATCTGTATACTGTTGACTTACAAATTGCATATCTGGCCTAGACCTCTATCCTGAAATCCCACACACCATCCTACAGCTTTCTTGAAATGTTCAATTAGATATATAAACACTAACTTTAAAAGTAGAAGTGGTGATAAACACAAAGGAATGAAATACAAAATTTTGAGCATACCTTTAAAAAATCATTTAACACTATTAAATATTCATTTATTAAGTAAGTATGTTCAACTACCAAATAATTATTCAAAGCCTTAAGTATGTATACATGGGCAGCAAGGATAGAGCGCATTGCTATACTTGACAATATTTTCTATTGGACACCAGCTTTGACACCAAAAAATTGAATTGCAGTCATTGTTATTATGTAAAATATAGCATTGTATATATATCTCTTATTCCATTTTTTTAAAAATTTACTAACTTAAATTTTTTCCTAACTTTTCTGCAACAAAGTTTGTTTTCCTAACATTTTATTTTAAATGTTGGCCCATTTAGTTGAATTTGTAATAAATAATCACAATTTTGTAAGATATTTCACCTGATCACTATGAGTGTTCAGCAATTTTACATTTCATGAGTTGGAATTTAAAAACTAGGCCATTATTGGAATTGTTTTTTCTACTTGAAGCATTGAACAACTTTTGATATAAAACTGATATCATACTAGCACATCTGTGAAGTACTTCTGTTAATGGAGCTATTACTTCACTTTTCTATATTTGCACAAGAAACGTCAAAATCCAAAATAAGAAAAATTTTAGAAGAGAGATTCCATCAAAATAAAAATAACGATCAAAATAAAAAGTCAAATTTCAGAACAAGATTAAACACACCTTTGGCAGTTGCATGCATGAAATCATTATCTCTGAACGAAATCTTTTAAAGTAGCTATAAATGTTTGAGCTAGATGTTGGCCTTCTAATTTTTATGTAGTAAATAGAATCACATTGGCCCACTTGTGTTATGATAGTTGGCTTGGCTATCATAACAAAATACTGTGAATGTGTGGTTTAAACAGATTTATTTCTCAACTTTGGAACCTAGGACCTCACTGTTATGACCTGAGTGTAAATTTATCTACAAAGAAGTTTTAAAAATTATATATATATATATATATAATTTCAGAGAGGAAGGGGGAGAGAGATAGAAACATCAATGATGAGGATCAATGATGAGGGGGGATCATTGATCAGCTGCCTCCTGCATGCCCCCTACCAGGAATTAAGCCTGCAACCCAGGTATGTGCCCTGACCAGGAATCAAACCAAACCATCTTGTTCAAAAATCGATGCTCAACCATTGGACCACACCAGCCTGTCTACAAAGAGGTTTTTGTATATGTAATTAAGTATCTCAGGATGAGACCATTCCGGTTTGGATAGAGCCTAAATCTAGCAAGTGTTCTTATAAGACAGGAGAAGGGGAAAGGACACAGAGAAGAAGGCAATGTGAAGATGGAAGCAGAGATTGAAACGAAGCATCTACAAACCAGGAAATATCAAGGACAGCTGGCAGCCCCCCAAGGCTAGAAGAGAGGTGTGGGAGAAATTATCCCTCACAATTTCTAAAAGGAATCAATCCTGCCCTCAGAACTTTGAGAGAATAAATGTGTTGGTTTAAGTCACCCCGTTTTGAGTAATTTTTTTTTATGGTAGCCACAGTAAACTAATACACTACTGATATGCATATCTTGCTAAAATATGAAATACCAGCCATGTGTTTCATTATACATAACATAGGCAATAGGTATAAACCAAGACTTATCAGGCAGCCTGCTTCAAGCATTTCTCAAAGTTAATGTATTCACTAAAAATCCAAATGTTATCCTCCTAGACTCTCATTTTTAATTTTCTCCTCAGTTAATAATTCCACGTTTCTACTTGCTGAGGCCCAAACGTTGGAATTATCGATACTGCTGTTTTCACACAGAGATTGAAACTATTAGTAAATCCCGTCAGCTCTACCTCTGAAATATGTCTGATTCCATCACTTTTCACCACCTTCACTTATTGCTGCCTTACTCCAAAAACTATTATCATCTATCACCAACTCCTTCCTGCTCTCCCTGCTTCCAATTTTGTCCCGTCAGTTCCTAAACGTTGCAGCCAAAAACCTATTTTTAAAATGTAAGTCAGATAATGTAACTTGTATATCAAAACTCTCTGCTTTCCATGCCCTATGGATTAACTTGTGTCTCCAGAAAGACAGGTTGAAGTCCTAACCCTCAATACATCAGAAACTGACCTTATTTGGAAATAGGCCATTGCAGATGTAATTAGTTATGTTAATACTAGAGGCCTGATGGACAAAAATTCCTGCAAGAGTAGGCCTTCCTGGCACAATGGCCGGCCCTCGCAGAGCCTGTTTGTTCTGCTCACATCGTGCCTCAAGTCGGAGTCTGTAAGGAGAGGAAGGGCCAAGGGATGCCTTCCCCGCGCCGCCCCCTCCCCAGCAGAACCATGGCTTCTGGAAGCCAGACCATCCTTGGTGCTTGACACAGTCGCTGCAGGGAAGAAACATCTGCATAGCATATGTTTCAAGGGACCTGGGGTATATGGCATACTGTTTTTAATATGTTTGCTCACCTTCTTGGTGCTATGTGTTTTAACCAAGGTCATCTCTTGGAGAAAGGTTGTTTCCCCAGGTAGGGATTTTCCCCTGAAGTTAGGGAGGGAATAAAACCTCTTAACTAAGTGCCAGGCGGGTAATTAATCACTTTACCTATGAACAATCATGCTTAACCTACA
>NW_006285038.1:185708-187427 GCF_000327345.1 Myotis davidii
TGGCCCCATCCTCGCACTGAGAACTGTGGGTTGTCTACGGCCATACCACCCTGAACGCACCCGATCTCGTCTGATCTCGGAAGCTAAGCAGGGTCGGGCCTGGTTAGTACTTGTATGGGAGAACTGTGGGTACCGATGGATGTGGCTGCGAGCCCTGAACGGGACCCTCACTCTCCAGAGGATGAAGAGGAGCAGCAGCAAGGGCTCTCGGACGATGACATTTGGAGAAAAATTGGGTTTGATCAGGATTTGGACAAAGCTGCAGGGAGGGCTTCTGGTTTGGAGGATGAAGAAAATGCTGTCCTGGGACTGAGCCAGGAGGAAGAGGAAAGTCGCTCTGATGAGGAGGATCAGGACCAGGACTCTGAGCCTCAGGAGCTGAACAGGGGCCCTACGAGCCCCCCACATGCAGAGGAAGGGGATGGGGGGGAGGAAGACCGCACAAGTGATCTGAGGGACGAGGCCTCCTCGGTCACCAGGGAACTGGACGAGCATGAGTTAGACTATGATGAGGAGGACCCTGAAGAGCCAGCCCCCACTGGGCAGGAGGACGGAGCAGAGAAGGCTGGGGCAGAGGAGGATGAGGAAGAGGGAAAGGCCGATGTCCACAGTGTGGAAGGAAAGGAGCCCCTGGAGGCAGCCAAGGAGAACAAAAATGAGGAGGATGACGACGGGGAGATGGATGATGATGATCTGGAAGAGGGCGAAGTAAAGGACCCCAGTGACAGGAAGGTGAGACCTCGTCCCACCTGCCGATTCTTCATGAAAGACGTTGTGACCCCATTATCCACTCTTCTTCCACCAATGTCAAATTCCATACCGTTCAGAGACCAGGTTAAAGGGAACTGTACCTGGGGAATGAACTGTAGGTTTATACACCCTGGAGTCAACGACAAGGGCAACTCCTCCCTCATCACCAAAGCCGAACCTTTCCCGCCTAACGGTGCCCCACCTCTCGGACCTCACCCACTGATGCCTGCGAACCCTCGGGGTGGGCCCGTAGTTGATGAAATGTTGCCTCCACCCCCTCCAGGACCCCCCACAGAGAGCGCCTGGGAACGAGGACTTCGGAGGGCAAAGGAGGTTTTAGAAAAAGCAACCATTGGAAAAGAACAGGAGCCTGATTTGGAAGAGAGAAGGTTTACTGTGACCATTGGTGAGGGTGAACGGGAGTTTGACACGGAAAATGCTGTTTTCCGAGATTGGGATTACCGGATTACAAGAGGTGCCAGAGACACAACACTTGGGCCGTATGCAGATCCTCATCATGATCATGAAATAGGCCGGTTCCGGGGGGGCGGGCGGAATGAGAACTTCAGGGTGCGATATACAGAAGCAGAGCCGCGCCAGAATTACCGGGACGGGAAAGGGAGCGAGACCCAGTGCGCGACAAGGAGCGGCGGCGGCGGGAGGAGTGGGCGCGAGAGCGAGCCAAAGGGGACGAGGAGGACAGACAGCACCCAGACAGAGAGAAGGAGCCAAAGCCCCGCTCCCCACCGCCCCCAGGCCGACACCCCGTCTCCCTCCGCGGGGCCACAGGTGAAGCGAGCGGAGGCGTGGAAAGACCCCTGGCGCCGGGCCAAGTCTCCCAAGAAGAAACTGGGTGCCTCGGCCTCCCTGAGCCGCGCACGAAGGCGTCGAAAACAGTCAGCCTCCTCGGCCTCTGCCTCCCATGCCCCCAGGTCGTCCTCACGGTCCTCCTCCTCCTCCTCCTCCTCC
>NW_006285038.1:188090-198844 GCF_000327345.1 Myotis davidii
CAGGCGGGAGGAGCTCCTAAGGCAGCTCCAAGCCTGGAGGACGCCATCGCTCGCAAGCGGGCCAAGATTCCCGGGAAAGTGTAATGGGGGCCCCGCGGGCCCGGCTCCCCGGCCAGAGGCCAAGACTCGTGTGTTTTTATACATCGGGGAAGCGCAGCCGTGTTGGATTGTGCAGTTAATGTCTTCTTTTGGCTGTGATTCTTTAAAAAAAAAAAAAAATTAAAAAGTTTCTCAGCTGGAAAAGAAGACACACGCACATCATGAAGATGACGCTGAACCTCAGCCTTCTCCCAACCACACTGACCAGTCCTTCCCGGAGCAGAGACAGGCAGGCAGACAGCACCGAGCGAGGACATGGCACAGTTTTATGTAAATTTTAAGTCCCAGATGCCCGGATCAGCCGGCCCATACATTTTTTCTTCCCCATCTTCTCTTCCTCCCTCGGTTAGTCAGGCAAGTTCGCGCCCTGCTGTGTGCCGTGTCCTCACCACACGGCTCTCCTACTGTGGACAGGAACACCTGGTGCTACTGAGCAACCTCTTCCCGCCCCTGCCCATCCCCAGGATCAATATATATATATGAAATAGTTCCTGTCTTTTAAGCATCAAATTGGTTTAGTTGATTTGAAAATGAAAATATACAGAAAAGACCAAAAAAAAAGGCCATGGGTATTGTTGGGCGTCTGTCTAATGTGGAGGGGCTTTTTTTTGGGGTTTTTTTTTTTTTTTAATTTTAAAAAAAAAAAAAAAGAGTAGGCCTTCCTTCCCCCAGCTGCCGGCACCAGCTTCCCTCTGGCACCCAGGACCCAGGCTTCCCTCCTCGGGCTGCTGGCAGGTACCCAAGACCCTGGCCAGCTTCCCTCCAGCCCCAGCTTTGTCAGGAAGGATGTCCGGAATGATGTCTGGAAGATGTCTGGTCTATTTGGTGTATTACCCTTTTATTATTATAGATGAGGTCATACTGGAGCATGACCAATATGACTGTCCTCATGAAAAGAGGAGGGGGAGTCCCACAGGGGAAATGCCAGTTGGTGACAGAGGCAGAGCTTAGAGGGATACAGATACGAGCTAAGGAACGCAAAGGATTGATGGTCAGCACCAGAAGGTAGGGGGAGGCAAAGCAGGACCCTCCCTTACAGCCTGCACAGGGAGCATGGCTCTGCTGACACCTTGATTTTGAACTTCCGGGCTCCGTAACTGTGACAGAATAAATATATGTTGTTTTACATAATCCACCCAAATTGTGCTGCTTTGTTGATGCAGCCCTAGGAAACTACACAGCGTGTCACCCTGAGAAAGAAAAAAAAATCCACAATAATTATAGTGACCTACTTGGTCTTTACACTTTGGTTCCCATCTTGTCCAGGATCTCATCTCCCACTACATTGTTTGCCTAGTTCTCTACTCTAGCCACAATGGCTTTTATGGTGTTTCTCCGATACTCTAGATTTACCCTACCCTGCGGAAACTGACATTTTCTGTTCCCTGCTTGGAAAGCTCTTCCCTCAGATATCTAGACTGCTTGCTTTGCTCACCAACTTTGACACTTGACTCATATTCCACAACCTGTTAGAATGTCTCTGGCCATCATGTTAATAATTAAAATGATATCTCTCAAACTCCCTATCTCTCTTTTCTAGACTTTTTTTTTTTAAATTCCAGAGTGCTTCTCATATACTTATGTTCTATGTTTTAATACTTAATGTATTGGGTTTTTGAAATTTTTATCACCATTATGTCCCCAGCATTTGGTAGAGTAGCTGACACACAGTAGACACTCAAGTTGTTTTTTGGAAGAGTGAATATACCTGTGGCATATTCAGGGAATTTTGAATAATTGAGTATGGCTCTGTTTGATTTTTTTCTTTCTAGTCAGGGTATGAAGTATTATATCAGGCTGAAAATTAGTCAAAATCCAGATTGTTTACAAAATTGTTTCATTGCAATTTTGTTATAGTTGCCTGTAGTGAAACACATTATTCAAATGAAAATCTTACAAAAATATATACAAGAGATAGTGCTAAGCTGCTTAGCAAGAAACAAAAAAGTGGGTCTCAGAATCTTTCTCTCTGTTTCTTTTCTTATTCACAACACCTTAAGGTCACCATATTCACCCAGGGGTTCCTAGGAGCACAAGCTGAAAAGCACCGCTTTAAGCCACAGAAAACCTCAGAAGGATCAAACAAAGCAGGTACTGTACACGATGAGATTTGCATTTTATTAGGTAGCAAGGACAACAGTCTAAAGGATAAATCAGAGGCTTGCAAAACTGACGGCAGAAAAAGGCCCGCAGGGAAGACACCACAGTAATCCAGAAGAGCTATCACAAGAGCCTGAACCAAGAAAATCTCAGGAGGGAACATGATCAACAAGTGAGAAATAGTGTCCCTAAACCCCGATACATTGATTTAATATGAAAAGTGGGGGGAGAGGGGAGAGAAAGGGAGATTTCCAGGTTTCTAACTAGGGTCACTGAGCAGGAAATGACCATTGACAAATAGAGAGGTTGTAGAAGAGGAGTTCAGGCCTCAGGACCTGTAGGACATTCAGGTGCATGTGCCCAGGAGTTAAGGGAAAGCATCATGCTGGGATTTAGCATTGGGTATTACCTTATTCAGCGTTTACTCACTAACTTAAAAACAACCATTGAGAATTAAGAGGAAGAAAAAGCAGAATAGAGGAACCTGAAAACATTTTTTGCAGAGTACGTTTTCTTATCCAGGATAAAAAATATTCTTATTCATATTATTTTAATGCTATCTTTTATAATTCATGATAATGTAATATTTCAGGAGTCATGTTTCTATGACCAGTACTGTGGCTGATGCCAGATAGGATATAATTTTTATAGTTTAAAATAAATTTGAATTTAAAATGAATCCTTTAACTTTGTTATCACAACCCCCTCTCCTCAACTTCTTGATGCTTAAGACTGAGTTCTAAAAACATGCAGTTGATCAAAATATAAAAAAAATAACAACCATTGAGTTCTTTCAATATTCCCTATGCTTTGCAAGTTGAGGCGCATACAATGGAACAAAACAGTCACTTATGTGCAGTGACAAGAAATGACAGGCAAAATTTGAAAGGGGGGAGGGGGAGCTCTCTGTCCTGTGTATCACTAAAAAAGGAAGAAGTATCAAAAAAAGGCTTTGCCAAGTTAATAATTTATTGACTCAGCTCCAAATTCACCCATTTTGCCTGCTCTATAAAAATGAATCTTGGCCCTAATCGGTTTGGCTCAGTGGATAGAGTGCCGGCCTGCGAACTGAAGGGTCCCAGGGTTGATTCAGGTCAAGGGCATGTACCTTAGTTGCGGGCACATCCCCAGTGGGAGGTGTGCAGGAGGCAGCTGACCAATGTTTCTCTCTCATCGATGTTTCTAACTCTCTATCTCTCTCCCTTCCTCTCTGTAAAAAATCAATAAAATATATTTTAAAAAATGAATTTTGGTTCTTCACATTTTTGTTTCCTTTTCCAGCTGCCATGTTGCTAAGTTTTCTCAGTCCAGGGAGATGGGGAGACACCGCAGGAGGAAATGGTTTGTTTCCTGTTGTAGGTGTGCTCACTTGGCTGCCTGTATGGCTCCAGCGGCTCCTATAGCATGCATTTCCTGTAGTGCACATACATGGTTTTGCTAGTGCCTGGCTCCTATAATTACAGCAGCCAGCATCACCCAAAAGCCACCACCTTCTGCCTGCAACCGCATTGGACAACGTTTGGTGAAGACATCTGATGAGGCACCTCCCTGGGAAAAGCCTTTCCTGGCATCTTTCAGAGTGGACTTCCTGCAAGTTCTACCGGAACCACAGCAATCCCACCATCACCCAGCAAGCACAGTCATGGTCTGGGTCTCATTTCTGGTTGTTACAGAAAAACCGGACCAGATCCTAACCAGAGAGTTTGGAGTTACACTTTATTCACCACGGCGGGCTTAGGGAAATGAATCCAAATTCTAGGCAAAGCTACAAGCAGAACTTCCCTTTTTATAGAAGAGCCAGCCCTTTGTCTGCTTGCTGGCAGCGGCCTTGAAAACTATACAGTTCTATCCAATTAAAAACTGCACCTGGCATGGCATTGGGTGTATCTAGTCTCTGGCCTACAAGGTCAGATAGCTAAGTTTATCTGCCCCACTATTCAAGCAGGCTAGAAAGCAAAGTTACTTTTTCAGAATAAGAGGCCGTCCAAAGAATAGCAGAGAATTCCAAACAGTAGTTTTACAGAATAGGGGTTTTCCTCACATGGTGAAGAAAACTTCCCCAGGAGCTCCATCTCAGCCCTAGGGGTGGTAGCTGATGTTATGTTACATATCCAATTTTATTTTATATACTTGTTACTCCTATATTCTCTAAAGATTCCTTTACTGCTTATGAGCCAATCCTGCATTACTCCATTTTCCTATTGTAGTCAAATATTCTTTATAACATCTGTGTTCAGAACACGGTATGGTTTCCTTCTCTTTTGACCTGCCGGAAGCCGGTCCATCCTTGCTGCTTGACACAGTCGCTGCAGGGAATACAGAACCCGGCAATAGAACCAGGCAAGAGAACCCAACCATGCTGATCAATTGAATGCTGCCCCTGTGTCATTCCTCTTTGCTGACTCCATCCAGAACTTGGCTGGAGATCCTAACCAGAACTTGGCTGGAGATCCTAACCAGAACTTGGCTAGAGATCCTGGCTACGCTGCTTATCAACTGAACACTGTCTCCGTGTCATTCCTTCTTCACCGATTCCGTCCACACCTTTGGGGACCCCTGGACCTGCTGGGGTTGGACCCCAGCATTGACCAAGACTTATTCAGAGGTCAAAGAAGAATGATTAACATATAAACAGGATAAAATAGTTGCACAGATGACAATAAAGTGGAGAATTTAAAAAACAAAAAAATAGAATTCTTATTTAATATCACGCTTGGTCAAGAACCCACACATACCTGCCAGCCCTAGGCAGAACCACCCAGGGCCAGGCCCCCTTTCTGGTAACAATATGAGGTTTCTAGAGTAGTTAAATACACAGAAACTAGAATTGTGGTCACTAAGATCTTGGAAGAAGGTAGAAATAGAGAGTTGTTATTTATTGAATATAGGCTGTATTCTCTTACCTGTATTTCCTAAAGATGGTCACAAGGGAGGAACAAGGAAGTGAATGTGAGTGCATTTTATTAAAAACTGAAAATATTAACTGAATACTACTATTTATACTACAGATATTAGCAAAATTTCTTTGTAAATATGGAGATTCTGGATGTTATAAAAAAAGTATGGATCTGCAATCTCAATGGATTTACGGAAATATTTTTACCTATCGACTATTTGCTTATAAAACGTTTTTGTATTTATCATTCCTATCAGCCCCAATTAAAAAAAATCAACACAAAATAAACTCTTATGGAGTTTCAAGACAGAATGAAGTGAAACTTTGAGACAAGCAAGACTATGATTTAATTCCCTATGTGAGAATGACCCTGAATGCATGAAGCAGAGAGGATTAATTTTCTACCATAAATTTGTGCTCCCCTGCCCACAGTACAGTGACATCATTGAGAAGTAGCTGTCTTCCCAGGGATTACATTCCCAGGTGCCTTGCACCTATATGGGACCACTTGTGTATATATCATGTGCCTTCTATTCCCCCATCAGCTAGCTAAATGCAGAATATTCTGAAACCCTAGGGCATAGCTAATAGGAGGAATCTGGGCCCATAACCAGCCATGAAGTGGAAAGCTACTTATGAACTAGGAACTATCTCATATTGAACTGTTACATGATGAAGAAATACACTTCTGTTGGCTGAAGTCCCTGAAATTGTGGGGCTTATTTTTGTCAGCAGTTAGAATCCTCTACACCACCCAAAGGTGGTAAAAGAGTATTAGAACAAATAAAAGAAAAGCTACATTTCTGTACTTTAAAATAGAGCTTTTGCCTTACTAAGTTCATCATATATTCATACAAATATGCTTTTCAATAATTCTTTAAAGTGATGGATGTTGTTTTAATCCACAAATCTTCCTGCATTCTCAAACACATTGCCTTCTGTTAACCAGTTCCATCACTTTGACTTGAAAGTTAAAACGTATGATATATTGGACAGGCTGCTCTTTTCAAAGAAAGATTTCCTAATGTTCTTCATGACCAAAGGAGAAGAGAAGTCACTGATATTTAATTTCAGTTTCACTGTTAGTTGTGCGATTTATTTGTGTGAATAGTGCAAACTCAGTCCCTTGAATTTTCGAAGTAATTTATGCAGGTTTGTTTTTAAAGAACACACATTTCCACCATAATTTAGTGGGACTCAACTTTTGTAACATTAGACCATCTGGAAATGAAACAGAACAGAGATACCTGGTTTTATCATTGTGGCACTTTTCCGCTAGGCAAACAACTTCTATCTTCTGCTTTCACATGAGTTTGTGCAGGTGTGCTGAAAATCCTTACTCAATAATTTATCAAACAGCCCTCATAAAAATACTACATTTCCCCAATCACACATTATGCATTCCCAAATGCTTTAGGAGAAAATGAGTACAATTCAATAATAAAAATAAGGCATGGTGTAATTAACGCATTAAATTACTATAATGTGTATTATAAACATAATAAGGATCAAGTTATTTACTTATTCAACAAATATTTACTGGGTGTCTGAATGCGTCAAATAGGCACTATAAATGAAATGATATATCGGATTTTTTACTATCTAATGGAAATATAACAGCATCTAATGAGAACAGTGATAAAAGTAAATTGAAGTGCAATTGTGGACAGGACAGGGACCTGCACGATCATCTTGTTTAACCCTTTCATTTTGCAAACAAGAAAATTGAGGAACTTGCTCAATTAGGATGATAGTGGTGTCTAACCACCCAATCCTTATAGGTATAATTCATTTCCATTCCAAAAATACTTATTTGGAATATGAAACACTGTGCTTACCACTCTGTTGGATGCAAAGATAGACTTGAACTCGTTTCAATTGATTCACAATGACCTTGCAGCAGTATGAGTGTGACACAAGGGTGTCTCAGGCTAGTTATGCCACACTAACGTTATAGTAGGAAGGATTTCCATCTGTTCTGTTTTATCGCTTATCTTGATATAGCCTAATTTAAAACTTGTGTCAAAGATAAATGCATGTAAAAAAGACAGGGCTGGTCAAGTAATGGAGATATGACCTATATGCTATACATAGGTTTATCAAAACAATCCGATTAATCTGAAGCAAATGAAACTTAATTTCATGATTTTTATAAATAAGGTTATACAGAGTGGGTCCTGATAAAGTAGCATGTGTCTTCATAGCTACAGTTTTAGAAATTATAATCCCCATTTATTAGGCATTTCATGACATAGACTTCATGAGACCATAGTTTACATCTGTTCTCTACTTTCTGTCTGTTCATTCAACTTTGCATCTACAAATGATAATAACCGATATGTAACACAGTTTGGTAAGTTTTAGGGAATTAGTATGCATAACAATGAATGGACATGTCTGTCATAGAGCTAAATGCTGTAACTACATTATCTCATTAAATTCTTACAACATTCTGGCAACGTAGACATTATTACCCCTCTTTTATCATGAAAACATTGAAGCTTAGGTTTTACGTAACATTTAGATTATAAAAGTATTAGGAGCCCAAGATACATTAAAACTCTGTTTCTAACCATTATACCATCATAAATTCATTCCAGTATAACAATACCTTGAAATATAAAACACAAACCATATTGGAAACAACCAGAATGAAATGGATGTTGTCAGCAATATGAATTGTGCTTCTGAGTTTAGATTTCTAGGCGATATGGAAGGGGAAGACAAATCTGTATATTTGTTTTCACTCTTTTCAAAAATAAATTATGTGTACTTGCTTGTGTACTTGCTTTTTTGCTTGTTTGATATGTTCCTAGGGGAAAAAATAAAGTCAGATTTTTGTGAAAACACACATTAAATGATAGTTTGTCTCTATATTCAAACATAATCTCTGAACCAAATTTGTTGAATGTTTAATTCTTAAATCTAGAATGTAAACAGAAATAAAGAACATATCTTTATATTACAGCTGAGGGAAGGTATTTTTGTAAGTTGCGGAAGTCATGTGTTTCAAGTACATTTCACTCTGGTTTTAAATCAGTGCACCCATTACATTCTATTTCTCACAGAGAAGATGAAAATGGCGCAAAGTTTTGATAAATGCAAATCTTAGTAAACATCAGTCACATTTGTCACAAGCATTTGTAATGCATAGACTACTTCATTATTTCCTGGGTAAATATGCTTTAGCTATAAAATTTTATAGAAGCAAAAGTTGTTCTAGCAGGCATCTGTTTTTCTGTATTTGTTTGATTAGATTGTTTTTTTGTGTTTTTCTGCACAGAATTCATCTCTTTCTTTTTATGGATCTGCTTTTATCTGTCAATCACATGATCTCACCCCTCTATTAAAAGAAGAAAAGATATAGTTCAACAAAATGAGAAACGACCAGTGATTTGGTTGTTTTTTTTTGGGGGGGGGGCGAGAAGGAGAGGGGAGAGAGATTCAGGGAGACATGTGACCTCAAGGGAACCAGAGATTGTCCTTTCTGGAGGACACTGAGGGAGGAGCCTTCTGAGTGAGGACAGGAGTCTACCTGAGAATGAAGCCACAGGAAGGAAAGCAGTCAACTGACAAACCACTTAGAGACAGAGTCCTATTAAAATTTAGAGGTTAGAACTAGCTATGCTAAAAAGATCACCTCGAAGCTTCCTTTAGTTATGTGATAATGAGTGTGTTTTCTTTCACATTTAACCCAATTAATAATATGTGCCTTATTTTGGTAGAAGAGAGCTTTAGCGGTTTGAGAAAGCGTGCCTAGGGAAGTAGATGTTTGAGACCATACGTATTAGAATAGATTGACAGATATCTGCATCTACATATCCATATCTATATTGTCTATATCCACATTCATACCTCTATATCCATATCTACATCCATTATCAGTGCAGCCTTCACACTTGATTAATGGCATGGTGGTCTAGAATTATAGATCTGAAATTATTTTTGCTCAAAATTTTGAAAACAATTCTGTAATGTCTTTCTAGCTTCCGGTATTGTTCTGAATCAGTTTGCTATCATCCTGATGACTAGTCGCCACCACATATCCTATTCCCTCTACCCTAACAAATCTTTCAGGATCATGTTTTTGTTTTTGATTTTCTAAATTTTTAAACTGATATGCCTCTTTTAATAAGTTGCATTTAGTAAGCTTTTATTCATTTTTTTCTGAAAAACAAGTAGGACTTCTTTTTTGAAGTCCTATCAGTCAAATACTAAAACTACCTTGATTATCTAAATTTCTCCATTTTTATTTCTATCTTATTTTTATCTTCTTTTCATTCTACTTTCTAGGAAATTCACACAACTTTATTTATCAAACATTAACTGATTTTAAAAATGTTTTTTTACTATCATATTTATAATTTCAAGATCTTGTTCTATATTTTTAATAGCATTTGATTCTTATTTTGTAATTTTAATATCTTCACTTCGATCTCTAAAAATAATTGGCTTTGGTTTTGTTTTCTTATGCATTTCTCAAGCTCCTCCACCCTCCCACCCCACCTCATTTGGTTTTCCAGGACTATGCTTTTCTTAATGATTTCCTCAAATACCCCGTAATTTCATTATGTCTATCACATTAGAAGTGCAAGGGATTTGTATTGGATTGAAGAATGCCCTCCCAAAATCCATTGATTTCAGAGAGAAAGGGATAGTGAGAGACTGATGAGAGAGAACCAATGATCAGCTGCCTCTCCCACCCCGACACTGGGGTTTGAGTCCGCAACCCAGTCACATGCCCTGACCTAAAATCAAACCATCACCTCCTGGTTCATAGGTCGATGCTCAACCACTGAGCCATGTCAGCTGAGCAGAGGCATGAACTTTAAAAAGTATGAATATTGATGAGACAGGCAAACTTACTGATAGCCAATCAGGAACTAACAAGCATATACCAGGATACAAAAATGCCAGAGCTTGCTTCCTCTTCTCTCCCTAGGCACCGCCCACAACGGATACCTGACATTCCTGTTGCTGGAGAGCACATCCTGTGCCCAGGTGACTTCCGGCCATGTGGGCCTCCACACATGGACTATCAGGCTTTGATTAGCTTGGATACCAAACTCCTCCCAGCACCCTAGGTTGATGGCGGGAGATGTGCTCCCACTGCCCACGTGGCTTATGGCCCTGCAGGACTCTACACATGGACTATTAGACTTTAATTCACATGCATGCTCTCAAGTAACTTTGCTCCCACTGTTTTTGTCTGTAACCTCATTTCTTCATTTTATGAGGTAAGACCTTGGACTCAACATCCAGCATTTTGGTTTCGGTAGTGAAGTCAGAATTCAACCTCTGTTCTTTCTTTTTTTACATTAAAACCTATAGTGCTTGCTATGATAATTTATAATTTTCATATTCAGAGAAACTTAATTAATGTGAGAAAATTATAGGCAACGCTGAGTTCAATTGGCATTTCAAACTAGAGTGCTTACCTTGCAATGGTATTAAGCGATTCTTCAGTGAAAGTTCCACGTGTTTTTGTGAGAATCCACACAACTAATTAGCATAGTGGAAATGTCTCATCTATTTGATCTTTATCTTCTTTGGACTGAAGCCTGATTTATAACATAATGTAAACTCACTATTATTTAATAAAATACAACATATATGTTATATATTTATTGACATACAAATTCTAGTTTGTGCATAGTAT
>NW_006285038.1:198959-222931 GCF_000327345.1 Myotis davidii
TCACAGGAAATGCTTTCAAAAGACAAATTATAGCTTTGTTTTGAATTTTTTTTTAAAAAATCAAAGGATGATATTCACATAATAAAAAAGTTGTAAATTCACTGAGATGGAGTTCTTTGTATAAACCCCGAGGACTGTGTGAAATATACCCTCTCAGGAGGGAGCTACTGATGATCCAGAAATGTCCAAGGGCCAGATTTGCATTCTTATTTCCCTCCCGCCTCACCAGCATTTGATATTAACACTATCAAATTGTATCAATCTGTTCCCTGGAAAATACTATGTAATTATTTAAATTCACCCTTCATGCATAATAGCAAGATTGCCACATTTTTGGCCATTCCTGTTTCCTCTTTTGTGAATTGTCTATTCATAGATTTGCAATTTTTGAAATGGTAATGTGGTTGCTTTTTTTTTTTTTTGATTGGTGGGATTCTGAGTCTATTGTCCTTTATAAATCCATTAAAATAATCTACTAGTTGCCTGGCCAGTCTGGCTCAGAGGTTGATCATGGACCTAAATAAGGAGGTCACGGTCTGATTCCTGGTCAGGGTACATGCCCAGGTTGGGGACTCGATCTCCAGTGTGGGGTATGCAGGGGCAACTGATCAATGATTCTCTCTCATCATTGATGTTTCTATTTCTCTCGTCCTCTCCCTTCCTCTCTGAAATCAATGAAAATATATTTAAAAAACAAACAAACAAAAAACCCCCACCATCTGCTAGTTTATGACTTTGTTTTGCTCTTGCTTTGTTTTAGTGTGTGTAGTGTGTGTGTGTGTGTGTGTGTGTGTGTGTGTGTGTGTGTGTTTTAACGTTGGTACAGTTGACTTTGTGGTACAGAAGTTTTCATTTTAAATAAGACTAATTTTCTATATGATTAACATTTTGTTTTGTGAAGAAATGTTTCAATGAAATGCTTTTCACATTTAGATCATTAATCAATATAGAATGTATCTTTGTTTATATTATGAAAAAGAGAGCCACATTTATTGTGCTTTTAGGAACAAAGCTAATTATTTCAATTTGATTTATTAAATAGTTCAGTCTTCCCTCTTCCAAAATGATTTGTATATATCAATGACCTATATTTGTGTGTGACTGTTTCTGGTCTCCCTGTTCTCTTTCATTGGTCCTCTTGTGTTAGTTAATCTCACATAAAAACCATCCTATTTTTTAAAACCACAGAATTATTATATACGTTAGTATCAGGTAGAGTAAGTCATATGTCAAGATGTTTAATATTCAAAATAACCTAAAATCTTTTTGTATACCTTCTGCATACTGTCAAAAGCAGCTTTGCACGTTACATATACGTAAACACATATATGCTCTATTTAACTTTAATTCCATTTAAAAAATATTTAAAAAAATAATTATTCTTTTTTAACAGATTAAGTCATTTAACATGGTATGTGTCTACATTTATTTAGTTTATCTTTTATTCCACTGAGTTTCACAATATTTATAAATGTCTTGAATAAAATTTGTAACACGTATTCCTAGATACTGCATACATTTGCTGCCATGGTGAATGTGAGATTTTGTTGTAAATTAAAATTTTCTGAACATGTTCTTAATTTTTTTTATCATAATGAAAGTTCATTTTTGAATTCTTATTTGTTTTTCCTTTTGTGCTAGGTGGAATTCTAGTTCTGTTATTTATTAGCTGTGAGGCCTTGAACCACTTTTCTTTTATTTTCTTATTGGCAAAATTTAAATTGTTGTAATATCACCTACCTCAACTAGGTTGTTTTGAGTTTTATACTTTTATTTTATACTTAAAAGTTGACTTGTCACTTAGCATTTTTATAAAAAAAATGGCTAAGATAGGATTGCTAAGGGTGTCACTAAAAAAATAAATTGCTTTTGGACATGATTTCATCCTAATATATTTTGAAAACAGTATTCAACCCAGAGCAGATGTTCAGGAAAAATTTTTGGATTACTAGATGAACCTTGACCTTCGCATAATGAGTGCTAAAAGCAATATAATCTCTTGCCCATGCCTAGAGATGATGATGTGAATGTGGATGATTACAGATTATACAATATCTATTAAACTATCTGTTATTTTTATGTATAACAGGGGTAACTGAAATAAGGATTTCAAAACTAAACCTTTGATGTATAAATACTTTATTCTATTTGTAACTAAAATTTTCCTTCCTAGCCACAGGCATCAATTTATCAATACGTGCCAATGATCACAGAGGAGTTTTGGAAAATAATGTGTATAATTAAGAATAATTAGTTCCCATTAACCTGACAAAGAACACTCTCAAATATTAATGACTTAATGCAGCTTCCAAATGTTGTGATTTATAAGTTTATATAAATTTAAACAGCAGAATCAACTCTATTTTTACAGCGGTGTATTTTTAAAAAGAACATTAACATTTCATGTTTGGGGATGTTGTTCATTAAACACTGAACTATTCATTTATTTCTCAACTACTTCTCAAAGTATTATGCCTGTGTGTCCTTCAGTTGTATTAAAATTCTGTTCTCCATAGGAAAGGATAAAAAAGATTTATGAGGTAGAAGGCTTAGAATTTTTCTGTCATTGGAGGTTATTCAGGATTTGAATTGGTGAAAAGAAAAGAATATTACCTGATCCTGCAAGCATGCAGATACAAGGCAAAGGTTAAAATTCAAAAACCAAAGTGAAGGAAATGTAAATTAGCCTTCTAGAGGAATTACACAGAAAAGCCTATATATGCCGATTACTAAAATGTGTATCTTTAGTTCTGCCCACCTACCTGAATGCCAGACACATAAACCCAGCAGCCTATGTAATCATGACTTGGATTACTATCTTGGGTTTAACATCTTCAGAACAGAATTCTTGTTTCTCCATCACCGATAATCTCCCCCTGGCTTCCCCCAAGCCCAGTAAATGGCACACTTAACTACTCAGCTCAAAAAAACTTCAGTAACTTTGTCTTTGGACTCTTCCTTCCACCCCATATCAGCCAGACCTTTTGTTTTGGTCTTTGGATATTTCCTAGATCTACATCTGAGCACTTCTCAACAGTCAACGATTACTATGCTCACTCAAATCACCTTTGTCACTCTTCCAGATTCAAACCGCTTGTAGAATCCCTTGTCTCCCTGATCCCATACATGCTTTGCTACTCTAAATGCTTCCCTCAAGCTTTAATCGAGATAAACTACACAACGATAGTGTGAACACAAATATGAAAAATCCTGATAGTTTAAAAAATATATATTATATCGTTTCTTATCTGTCTTTACCACTATAATGTAAATTGTGTGAGGTCAGGAACTTGGTTTTGCACCCTAACATCTAAATCATGCCTGGCATATAGATGTCTGATAATATTGGTGGAATAAAGAAATAACTTAGAGATTATGGGAAGACATTTTGCACTGAAAGATTCAGAGACAGGTAGAGAACTTCAAAAAAATTGTGTTTTTAGCATTCTTATGTCTTCTAATTTTACAATATTCACTAGAAATGATCACATTTTCAATCTAGTTTCCAAATAAAATATATATGACAACATAAATATAGCAATGGTTCTTTATTCTAATTTCTAGGAAGAGAGAACTCTCAAGAGCAATGCCCAATTTAGAATGTTGTTTTATTTTTAAGAAACTTTTTTATTACTTTAAATTTTATATATAACTTTATTTGCAATGCTGATTATTTTCTTAAATCACACACATTTTATGTTGTTACTCAACCCTGATTATTTAATGATAGTGTGAACACAAACAGGAAATCAAAATGCTGACACTATTTTTTAAAAAGCCTATACTGGCTGGACAAGGCTGAGTTAAAGAGGCTATTTTATATTTTTTATGATTAGTTGTGCTTCTTAAGTCCATTATGATTTGCTAAGTTAAGTACCATTTTTTATTATTTGTTTCATCCTAATCCTTACCTGAGGATATGGTTTTATTGATTTTACAAAGAGAAGAAGGAGGAGAGGGAGGAAGGGAGAGAAAGAGAGAGAGAGAGATCAGTTGCTTCCTGTACTTGCCCTGACCAGGGGTTGAACCTGCAACCAGCCCGGGATTTGAACTCACAACCTTGATGGTGTATGGTATGGTGCTCCAAACAACTGAGCCACTGGGCCAGGGCTAGCACCATTTGTTTATCATACGATGCACTAATAATTTTGAAAGCTACATGGAAATTATATAATTGCTCAACTTCACACTTATAAACTGTGTTATAATTTCTAAAACTCCTGTTGAGTTTTTCTTTACACCCAAGATATAAATTAAAATAAGCATTTTGATTACAACAATAGAGATTTACAACAGACCTCTTCACATATTTATAATGATTTATCAAAGAAGTATTCAGAATGTTCCCAAATGAAACCTTGGTTGGTCAAATTGTTTGACCTACAGATAGTGAAAGAGCCAGACAGTTTCAGAACTTCTAGATTATCTGAGATAACCTAAAACTTTTATTGTAAAGAATTTTGAACATATGTGAAACAAGAATAACACTCAATGAGCCTCATTTACTAAGGCCTTTAATGTTTTCACTGAAGCTGAAAATATTCAGCTTCTCCCCCAGTATTATGTAAATTATGTAAACCTGAACGTAGTGTATTGTTATGTTTTTTATAAACCAAAAGATTACTTATTACTGATATAAAGTATATCTCAGAGGATTTTCATGCCTTCACTTTCTTCTGTTCTATTTCTTCTGTTTAAGAATTAATCTTTGTTATTTTATACATTAAGCTTCCAGTTAAATAACTTAACAATCCAATATTATTGTATTTTATGCTGAGTACTATATATAATTATTCATTTTAAAGTAATCATTAAAATTGTTTATCATTTATAGCATAAAGGTTTTTATATTTTTTCTTTGCTCAGTAATTTTGCATGAATTGCTAAACAAGATTCTTAATAGTACAGAAATAAGTAAGATGAAGCATTGTATATTAACCTGGAAGACTTAGTTCTAAAAAAAAATATTGTATTTATGTTACTAGGGCTAAAATCTAGCTAGAGACTCAGGTATAGGCTTAGTAAACAGTGAAAAGTGTTATTTTTATAAGTAATATATTATTTATTATACTTGCTGAGGTAGAAAAGAATTAAATCGGGAGCTAGTGAAGAAATGTGATTTATTGCAATAGAAAAGTTAACCAGTTCAGGCCAGTTTATCTGATGCTATCAAAAAGGTCTGATATGGTCATGGATGCACCTTCACTTAAAACTTTGGATCAAATATTAGGGTAATATAAACGCAAAAGTATGTCCTCAAATATATTCAAAATCAAAGTTGGTTTGGTATGGCAGAATAAATAAAATTTGGAGATTAATTCATGAATTTGCTAAATTATATATAGGCTTGTTAGAGAGAAGTAAACATCTTAGAATGTTAAGATAGATATATTGATAAGGACAGTTAAGTTTATTCATGCTTACTCCCAACATAAAATTAAATAAACTTTATTTCTGTAGACAATTTCATAAACATTGAGTGATGCCAAAGGCCACTAATTCAAATTTTGATGAAAAGCTTATGTAATTAAAATTAGTAAAATTGTAAAGCATTTTACACACCAATAATGAACTATCACAAGAGAAACTAAGAAAACAATCCCATTAACAATTGTATTAAAAAAAATCTGGAAAAAAATTTAACCAATGATGTAAAAGGACTGTACACAAAAAATTATAAGGCACTGAAAAATTTAATTGAAGGAAATACAAATAAGTGGAAGCTAATACCACGTGAATTCATGGGTAGGAAAAATTGACATCATTAAAATGTCCATACTAACCCAAAGCAATGTATAGATTCAATGTAATTCCTATTAAAATGTCAATGGCATAATTTACAAAACTAGAACAAATATTCCAACAATTTATATGGAACCACAAAAGACTCCAAACAGCCATAGCAATTTTGAGGAAGAACAAAGTTAGAGGAATCACACTATCTGATATGAAACTATACTA
The DNA here is from genome assembly GCF_000327345.1 of Myotis davidii. Classification (NCBI taxonomy): domain Eukaryota; kingdom Metazoa; phylum Chordata; class Mammalia; order Chiroptera; family Vespertilionidae; genus Myotis; species Myotis davidii. The sequence continues at coordinate 204,921 of NW_006285038.1, forward strand.
CAAGGCCATGGTAATCAAAACAGCATGGTACTGGCATAAAAACAGATATACAAATCACTGAAAAAAAAATACAGAGCCCAGAGATAAATGGTGCATGGGGGAATTGGACAGATACATGCAAAAATAATAAAACTAGACCACCTTCTTACACCAAACACAAGAATAAACTTAGTTAATGATTACATACTTAAATGTTAGACTCAAAACTATAAACACCCTTAAAGAAAACATAGGCAGTAAAATCTCAGACATTTCTCGTAGCACTATTTTTTTTTTCTAATATGTCACCTCAGGCAAGGGAAACAAAAGAAAAAAAATGGAACTGCATCAAACTTAAAAAGTTTCTTCACAGCAAAGGAAACCAACAAAATGAAACAATAACCCACTGAATGGGACATCTTAAAGCTTTCACCAAATTGTATTAAATTCCATATTTCACTGTGGTGAAACAAAGTTGCTGAATCTACCAAATCCAAATAACTCTAAAACATTTTTATTAACAGGTTGTGAATTTAATATTACAAGCCACTCACTCTAAGAGTTTAAAATATCATTCATTTGAATTATCTCATTTATTCTTTTTTAATCTAACGATTCATTCAGCACCAGTACCAACTCATTCACTCTAACATACTTCATTGGATACCACTGTATACTACTCACATGCTGAGTATATAAAGATAAATAGACTCAGTTTCTACTCACATGTAATCTAACAGAGGAAATGTGTACAACAAAAGATAGTGTCAAGGGTCTATTCATTATAGTCAAAGGGATATGGAAGAACAAGGAGGGAGTGATTAATTCCAGAGTCTAGTGTGGTTGGGAGAATGTGGTATTCAGAGTCAGAAGGACTTTTTTTTTTTCCCTCACAATCCCCTTCCCCCTCAACAAACCTAAATTTTAATCATGGATCCAACTCAAACCAGTTTATAATTTTATTTTCCTTTTCCAGAATCCATTTATATTTTGAACTGACCACTAACCCCATCCTCAAGTGAGGACAAAACAAGATTCAGACTGGGACAATTTTCTCAATCTTTTTAGTCAAAAGGCCCATAAAACCTCCTCTTGGAGTGGACAATTGTTGCAACATTTTCCCATATTGACTTCATTTTGCAGGAACATTTTAAAATAGATGAAATACACCATTTCATTTGATTCCTAAAATTATTAGTATCTCTATAAAAACAATGTTGCTCTACTTCTATTACATAACCATTAAACCCTTATAAATCCTAAAAGTTAGCAACAATTACCCAATAGCACAGTATATTTGAATTGCCTCAATTTACCTAAGTCAGTTTGTTTAAATCAGTATTCAATCAAAGACTACATAGTTTGTATTGGTATATTATCTCTCTTAACTACCTTTTCATCTAGAATAATACCTTCTCCCCTAACTTTTCTTTTCCTATCACATTTGTTTGTTGAGGCTGGGCTAGTTATCCTGTAGGATATCTCATCTTCTGAAGTTATCTAAATAAATAAATGCATTATTTATTTTGCCATTTAACCCCTATTTCTATTTTCTGAGCAATATACAAACTTAACTAGATTAAACACTATTAGGCACAGGTGAAACATTTAGCAAGAAAAGCGCACAGGTGATCTGAATAATGAAGATTTCTGCTGTTTTCTATTGTTAGTAACAAGACTGCTGACAGGGTTAAGATAGAAAGAGCTAGCTCTCTGCATCAGGAAGCCACATTTTTCAGTTATCTGTGTTCATGGGAACATCCAGGTCTGGTCAACTTCTCCTCTATTGGTTATATTACCCACTGCCTTCCTTCGTTGTGTCAATCATTTTGTTAGTGTTGTAAACTACCAATCCCTTAGTGATCGTCTTTCTATAATTATCAGTTCACATTCTTGGTTCAAGGACTTCCTTTATCAACTGTGGCTTTTTTGATACCCAATATGGTTCTCATTAAAAAGTTAGAAGATGTAAATTCTTACCAATAATTGCCATTTTCCAGTAGAAGTCACTTGGGTAACAGTCATAAGATGCATATCAACAAATGAACATAGTAAATATTGCTACTCACCCTCCCCGATATTTCTGCTCTCCGTGTTCTGGTCTTCTGGTTCTGTGAGGACTGCATTCCTCACTCCCTTGAAGTACAGGATAACCTGATCAGAAGAGAAGATTAGGTTAATAGGATGCAGTTGAGAGTATTGTGAATGGAGTTCACCATGCTTTCTCTCTCCACAGTCATAACAATCTCTCTGGCTAGTGGGGCTTCCCCTCCCAGTGTTGGATGACTAGACCACGCAACTTTTGAATTATATGTAGTGAAAGTGAGAAATCTTTTTTATTGCTTTAAAATTTTTTCTAGTTTTATTACAACATAATCTATCCTGACATATGTATTAAGATATTGCACAATATCTTACAGAAGAGTTTTATGACTTCAAAATTTGCCCATCACTAAAATATCTCCATGCAATATGGGAGTGTTTTCAAATATTCAGACATTCTGTGCTAAGCAATGAAAACTCAGTTAACTCTTTCTATTTTTTTTTCCTTTTCTTCCATATGTTCTCACATTAGGTATATGCTTGCGACTGCAGCATGCCAAGCTCACTTAGTGGCAAAGAGTTGCAAATCCTTTAGATGCATTTTACTTAAATAGATGACTGTAATTTATCTCCAGATTGAAGTAATTGGCAGAAGACTGCAAATAGCAGTCATAACAATTGCTTAACTGAGAAATCATTACCCGTATGTAGCCACAGGGCTTGTGAGAAATTGAAAAGGCTAAAATGCTACCAGTGTCTCTATTCAGCTCCTATTCCTCCTCAGTGCGCTCATGGTTTTCAGCTTTCCAACATTTTCTCAGACTCCATCCCTGCATCACACCCAGTGCTGTCACACCATATGCTGCCTCCTGCACTTTCACACTTTCCAAGAACACTTGAAAAGCTAAAATCCATAGTCTAGTCTGGGAAGTAAGACACGCTCAAAATAACTATCCACAACGGAGTGATAAATGCCAGAGGGGAACAGATAGTGCCACAAAAGTAGACAAAATGATCCTTTCCAGCTGTGAAATATGACAGGCATGGCTTCTCACACAGGCCTGCAAAAGTAGATAAACTCTTGTGACGATGAGGAGTAAGGGGTGTTTTAAGCAGACTGGCAGAAAACAATGTCCGGTGAAGATTTTCGCAAAGGCTCACCAAGGAGCTGTGTGAGGGGAGGCGACGCTTCCTTTCAGCTCCCTGAACTGAAATCTGTACCTGCTTCCCACTTGAGGGAATTAGACTTCCAGAATTCTGAAAACCACTCTGAAACTACTTTCAGAGAATGTCTATTCGTCATGGAGGTCACTCCTTAAAAGTCAGTTTTCCTTGCAAACGTTTCTAACTCTTCCCCCACTAGGCCCTTTGGTTCTAATTGCTGATTGTACATGGGGCTTCTTTGTAGTTGATCTTAATAGCAGCCAGTCATTGTTTGCTTTTTTTATCCTGTTCCCTCAGCAGACTTTGAGCTCCATGAGAGAAGGATCCCACAAATACCTGCTGACTAAATCAAGTTGAACCAGGTAAGCCTGTACGTTGATTAGCGGTTCTCAATCTGTGGGTCGCAACCCCTATGGCGGTCGAAAGACCCTTTCACAGGGGCCGCCTGAGACCATCCTGCATATCAGATATTTACATTATGATTCACAACAGTAGCAACATTACAGTTATGAAGTAGCAACGAAAATAATTTTATGGTTAGGTCACAACATGAGGAACTATTTAAAGGGCCAGAAGGTTGAGAACTGCTGCTAGGGGTTGGGAGTGAGTACAAATGAACAAAAATGTACTTCAAGTCCCTAAGAGAGGAAGTTATTGAAGATAGGTCGATCGATTTTCTATAGCTGTTGTAAAAAGTTATTTCTAACGTGGAACTTAGAACAACACATGTGTTATTTTACTGTTCTGTGGATGAGCAAGCTGACATGGTCTCAGTGTCCGAAAGTCAAGATAGAGGCAGGTGGGCATTATTTTCTGGAGGATCTAGGGAAGAAGTCTTTTCCTTACATTTCCCCGCTCCCAGAAACTACCTGCTTACCTTGGCTCACGGTTCCTTGCTCCAGCTTCAGTGCTCAGTGACGTGGACGCCGGCTTATCTGCCATCTTGTTTTCTCTTCTGCTTTCTTTTTTCACTTTTAAATACTCGTGTGATTACATTGGCCTCACCTGGATGATCCAGACAACTCCCACTGAAGCCTGCTCATTAGCCAAATGGATTTCATCTGGAACCATCATCGTCCTCTGCCAGGTAACCTGATGTAGTCACAGATTCCAGGGATTAATACATGGATTTCTGGAGAGGGCCATTGTTCCACCTACTTAAATATTGGAGAATACTGGCAGTATTTTTGTCTAATGCAATTACTATGAGATTCTCCTTGTGGCAATAACTAAATAATAATCCCCAATACTCCTAAATACCAGCATAATTAAAACCACATGAACAGATTAGAAAAAGGGTAGCCAACAGTAAAGCTGCTATGAATAAATCACACACACACACACACACATAAATGTGCACGATAATAAGAATAATAAGAAAATGTGGAGTGTTGACTTCTGTACGGTCCTAAAGGGTATCCTCTGTGACCTCATTCTGCCTCTCCGACTGGCTTTCTATAGCTCACGTTCTTTCCTTCCCTTTCCTTAAAACGAACCACTCCTATTTTACGTGGCTACACATTTATACCTTAACCTCAATAGCATTTTTCTTCTAGCCGCATTCATGTCTTTTCCTTTTTACTCTTCCTGGATTATAGGCATGTCCAGAGTGAATTTATTTTGCTTTATAGACCCTGAAGTGAGTTCTGTGATTATCATACGCCAATCAGCTGGCTGTTCAGTAGATGTCTGCTAACTGAATCGAGTGAATGTGGACATGGAGCCAATGAATCAAATAGTCAAATCACATTATTTAGATATAAATTGAAAAGAAAGTATTCTGTGATCCAGGACTATTTGAAAATTGCTTAGGACAGAATCAAATCCGCTACAAGTTAACAGTTTCAATTCTGATTTAGCAGAATTATAGGGTCGTAGACTACATAGAAAGTATCATTAGAATATTTAAATTACTGTTGTGGGTCAGTCCATAAGGTATTATATATGTGAATACTAAAATCTTACTAAAGTTTCTGCCATGAACATTTTAAGTTACTTTCAAGTGACAATTTTACATAAAAAGAAACAAGTCTTAAGGATATCCTATACAGTGGGGCCTTGACTTACGAGTTTAATTCATTCCGAGACCGAGCTCGTTAACTCAAATGTTAACTCAAATTACTCTGTCAACTCAATGCAAACAATCGGCTGAGAGACAGCTGGTATCTCAAAAAACTCGTTGGGACACTGGTAAGTCAAGGCCCCACTGTATAAGGACGTTCTCATTTTACTATCACTTACTGAACTTCTTTAGAGGTAGGAGGAAATCCATGTGTACTTTCTTTTTTTATTCTTATTCTCTTTATTAAAAATCAAAAAACTATAATACTATTTTATAAATAAGTCATAAGCTCCACCATTAAAAAAAAAAGAGCTAATCTAAGAGATAAATACCATTATGATAATTTTAATACAATCTTTAAAGCAAACAGTAGGGTACATTAGACAATGATACTTGGACATATAGCTGCACTTACACTTGATGAATCTCAAATCTGTGTTGGATCCTCAAATATTCCATGTTGGACAATGCCCGGTTAAAGGCATTTTATTCTCTACACGTTCTAGCAATCTTCAAAATAATTACAGAAACCAAATCCTCTGTTTCTCTGGTAAGGGCCAGTCAAAATGAGTATCACTCTGTTAAAAACTTATATATAGTGAAAGAAAATGTTTCCCTTAGGAGAGAATAAAAAACTCATTAAGACCTCTTTTCTCATAACATTTACAATTTTGCTGGCCTAATTTTGAGGAACATGGTGAATTTGCATCATTAAGTCATACTAACTATGGAGGTTAAATTGTCATTTTCATCAAATAAATGCCTGCTTCTGAAAAGGAAATAAACAATCACTAATGTAAATAACTAAGAAAGAGAGTCACTGCTTTAGAGATATGTAATACATATCTAGATGTACATTTCATATAATACTGTGATGATAAAGAGATAACTGACATTAGTCTAAGTGCATTCCTGGCACTAACCTATTTAAACCATATAATAGTACAAAGAGCCAGGTACATCTCATCCTATAAATGATTAAAGTTCTTAAAACACACACTCCCATCAAGTCAAAGATACCATACTTTGAACTACTCTCACACATATTTTCAAATAAAACATTTTAAGAAGTTATTCATTAATTTGCTATTGTTCACAAATTAGTAGACTAACAGTAGATGAAAATTCAATTGAACTCCATTTAAAACCAAATAGTTTATTAACTTTTCTATTTTATATTTGATTTGTTTCATTTTTCTTCTACATTGATCATTATTACTCTTTCATTTGACGTATTTCCTCTTTCTTCCTACAAAGTATTTTTTTAAGTCTCATCTGTGGTTTCCTAACTGCACCTTTAAGTCTATTCTTAGAGGTTATGAACCATAATTTAAGTTTTCTGTCCTCTAATGTGAAGTTGATGGGCTAGAATTAATTTATAATGAAATAAACAATTGTGCAATATTTATTGGGTAGCTACTCCATACTTTACATTATGCTTAGATATCCAGGAAATGTACAATAAATGTACAAATACAATTACATGTAATACATATAAATATCCATATATATGAGGGCTTTTAAAATCTATATGTGAAAACCAGGCTAATTGAAAAAGATTTTGTAAGCTTGTTTGTAATTATATTGTAGATACCCATATTTTTAGGATGTAAGTTGTCAATCACCTTTAAGAACTTACCTGATAAAAATAGAGCAATAATTTAAAATAAGCCTGCTTACTTTTGAAGTTGTTTCACCCTGGTAAGAGAATCTGCTAGACAGGAAAAAAAGAGGTCAGATAAAATGTCCTTAACTTTCTAAACTGAATTTAAAATTTGTTCCTTAGAATTCTCTAAGTTTGACTATAGTTTTCACAAACTTTCAGGCTCCTGGGGCTTTAGTTTCATATGGCTTCTGTTGCTCTGTTACAAAAAGTGGTCTTTCTCCTTTTCCTTGAGGATAGTTGAAATAGGTTGGTGTTAAAATAACAACTAAACAAACCTCAAAAATAAAATTAGAAAAAGAATAAAAAGTACAAAAAGAAAAGTGCAAATGTAAAAGATTGTGAAATCATTCCAGACGAGTTGCTCAAAAATAGAAGTCTGTAGTGTTCTGTCTGTCTTAACCATCTTCTTTCTATATTCTCATAGAAAACCCTACCCAACCTTTAATTCCTACAAATACACAATTATAGATTATATATCCTATATAATAAAAGCCTAATATGATAAGTGTCCGGTCTGGTCAGTCATTCTACCAATCAAAGCGTAATATGCTAATGATATGTGAAGGCTGCTCAATCGCTCACTATGATGTGCACTGACCACCAGGGGGCAGATGCTTCAACTGGTAGGTTAGCTTGCTGCTGGGGTCCAGCCAACGGAGACTGAGCAAGATGGGCCAGACATGCCTTGGAGCCCTCCCGTGGTCCCTCCCCAGCTGGCCAACCTTCCACGTGCCTCCCTGGCCCCTATCATGCACTGGTGGGGTCCCTTAGTCTGGCCTGTGCCCTCTTGCTATCTGGGCGGAGGGACCTCCTACCCACTGAGTGAATGAATTTCGTGCAGTCGGCGTCTAGTATATTTATATACATATATTAATATAAATGGCCTCCCAAATAAAAATGCTGTCCCAACTCATATACTCTAGTATGATCCATATTTCTTACTACTTATTTGAAATATGACTGAATTCCAGAGACTAAGTCTATTTAATATTGGACTTAAGACTGCCTCATCACTAAAATGGAGCATAAGATTCTTTATATGTGAAAAATAGAGGCTTGCTTTCCAAAATCAATTGCTACTAAATTTTGCCATTAAGTGCATCATGGGTTGGGTAAGGGTGGAGGGAATTATGAAGACCTAAAATGTCCTTTAAATAAAGAAACCACTTATTCAATTACTGCATAAATAATATGGTTTCTGCTTCTTTACAGTGCTTAGAAATATTTTAAGTGTCACTTAATAATGATGCCCTTAAGTTAATTACATGATACTCTTCAAGGTAAAAGTATTGTAAGTATATCTTAGTGCCAAAAAATTCAATGTATAAGGCAAAAGATATATAAGATCTGAAGAGAAACCAGAGTAGATAAAATGCAATTAAAAATTAGGTTGGATAGTGTAATTGCTTTAAGAAAAAAGAGATCCATTAACTCCATAGGTTCAACGGAATAATCATAAAAAAGCCAACTTCTGGTCAGGTATTTTTTAAGATCTTTAACATTTAAAAAATGTTGTTAGGCAAAAATCTGCTGTTATAGTTACTTGGAGAAGTACTTGTTTTCTAAATTACACAGAATCTACAAAGAAATGTTGGTTCAGCTTCTTTTTAGTACTGTAGTTACATTTTTAGAAAAAATTTAGCTTTCATGAGAAAAAATATTACCTGTTTGTCCAATAATATTCTGGGTAAATTTTATGCACTGAAAACAGCTAAAGGAAGGTGAAAATACGTGGGTAATTAATTATTCAATATATTTATTAATTTTTCATTTCTTTAACTCATTTAAACTAGTTGCTGTTTAATTATTAGGTTATTATTATTATTATTATTATTTCTCATATCGACACAATTGATATGAGTTGCCTAAACTCAGGTTCTTCAATTGCTTCTAGAGCTGCATATTTATTGATGCAAAGTTACCATCAAAGTAAAATCTACTTTTTACATTTCAAACTGTTTTTATTTAAAACTATTATTTTTATAATGAAATTAATATATGCACTCTGGAAAAGAATAAAACAAGAAAATTATAATTATTCATATACTCCTGATAAACCCATCTACTATTTACATTTTATTTCTCTGCTTCAAGACATTTTTGTTTGTATATGTGTGTATTAAATTTGAGCATAATTTTAAAAAATTAGTTATAAATGTATGGTCATTTCTAATACAGTCTCAGACTAGTGAACATTTGTAACTAGTGGGGTTTTTTTCACCATATATAAATAATGCATAATTTTCCCGGCTGGAGTGACTCAGTTTGACCATTGTCCACCAAAAGGTTTTTGATTGGATTCCTTGTCAGGGCACGTACCTGGATTTGGGGTTTGATCCCCAGTTGGGGAGCTCACAGGAGGCAACTGCTCAGTTTCCCTCTCACATTGATGTTTCTCTCTCTCTCTCTCTCTCTCTCTCTCTCTCCTTTCCTCTCTCTAACCATGTCCTCCAGTGAGGACTAAAATCAATCAATCATGAATTGAAAAGCCTTGTCAAATCCCCCTCTCTGTTTATTAATTTCTTTTGGATAACCTATTAAGTAGATTTACAAGGTGAAAAAGAATACTGATTTTGCTCACCCAGAAGATAATATATTTTTCAATACACACTTGACCATTATCTTGTCTTGTCTAATTGATTTCAATCGATGTTCCTGGTGCTTTCTTTTTTCCCCTAAAATAAACTACAAATAATATTTTATAGTTAAAGCTTCAACTAATAAAGATTCCTAAGAAAACATATACAAATTAAATAAAAGGTAAAACATACATTTTCCATTCAAACTGAGAAGAGCCTGTCCAAGAAATGCCAAGTTTTTCATATAATTAAATTGACCTAATATGCAATTTTAAAATGAAATCCATCAAATTTTGAATATCCTGAAAAAATATGTATTAATGCCATACAATCTAAATACTTTTACCCCTTAATCATTAAACAAAAAATTAGCATCTTATTCAACAGACTACAATTTTAAAACTATCATGCTTGTAATTTCATAAAAGTCTATTTTAATTAATCCAAAGTAGTAAGTGAAAGAATACATACACATACAATAGGTAACAGAATTAATATGTGGCATATTTTAGATATACTTTAAGAATTTTTTATAGTTTGACAAGAAGTTACTTCAGGATAAGATCCGTATGTTTCTTACATTTTTATTCATCCAATATCCATTATACCTCATAGGTAGTAGTATACACAAGTTTGTTAAGAAATATTTGTTTCATTAACAAAGTAATTGATTCGTGACATTTTTTGGTTGTTTTAATTCTCACCTGAGGATATTTTTCCATTGATTTTTTTAGAGATTACGAGGGAGGGAGGAAGTGGGAGGAGGGAGGCAGAAACATCAACGGGATAGACACACATGGAGTGGTTGCCTACCATATGCGCCCCAAGCAGGGCTGGTAATCAAACCTGCAACCAAGGCATGTACTCTTGACCCAAAATGGAGCCTGTGACCCTTCATTCCTCGGGCCGATGCTCTCTAATCACTGAGCCAAACCAGCCAGGGCTGACTAGTGGCATTTTACTATTTATACTCACTCCTTCATAGTGGCCATTTCTTCTTAGACTTTATGCTGTTATTTGGTAATCAAAGTCCACATTAAGCACTATACTTCCATTGCCAATAGTACAAGAGAACAAACAATATTTTCTTTCCTGCCCATCTCAATGTACTTGCTGTAAATTCACACCTCTAAGACAAGGTTCTTAACCTGGTATGCAGAAGAATTAAAAGAGTTTGTGAACTTGGATGAGAAAAAATTATACTCTGATCCTCCCTATTCTTGTAAGTAAAATATAGTAATTCCTTCAGTAAAAAGTTGGGGAAAAAAAATCTCTGCTTTTGTCACCAATAAAAGTCACAGATATTTTCATGTCAAGTATTATGAATATCTCAAAGTATTGATTATGATACCTTTCAAAGCTACAGATATTATTAGCTCCACTGATTATGCAATGCATCAGAATATATATATATATCTAATTAGTATCTCTTTGTATATATTTTTACATATTCATATATATGTATATTAGTATATGTTAAAATATTTTTAAAAATTTTGTAACTGCCCTTACCGGTTTGGCTCAGTGGATAGAGCATCAGCCTGTGGACTGAAGGGTCCTAGGTTCTATTCTAGTCAAGGGCATGTACCTTGGTTGCAGGCACATCCCCAGTGGGGATGTGCAGGAGGCAGCTGATGGATGTTTCTCTCTCATTGATGTTTCTAACTGTCTATCCCTCTCCCTTCCTCTTTGTAAAAAATCAATAAAATATATATTTAAAAAATTTGTAATATTTTATTATGACTAATTTATTTTGTATTTCATTTTATGCATTTTGAAACATCATATTTAAGAGTGACATAGTGTGGGAAAAGCCCTGTTTTAAAAATAAAAAAGATTAGGAATGCATATTCTGTTGACTTGCTCTGTAATAAATGTGTAATCTGCTTATTGGGATTACAATCATATCACATGATATTCTCCAGATAACATATTTCATTCTAGCAAGTTCCTTTAGGAGATGCAAAATCTTCACTCAAGGATGAGAAAAAAGGCCCGTCAGGCTCTTTTAATTTATACCATGTAGATGGTTTTCTATTTTTCTTTATATCAATGCATCTCATTGGTTTTGCCAAAGCATGTAGGTTCCTTCCTATTTTCATCGATATGCTAACAGTTACAAGCAAGTTTTGGATTTTTATGAGAGTTTAAACACAGATATCCTATACTGTGTTTTGCAATACAATTTATGGCTATGAATTTGGTTGTATAGAACATACTTCTTTTTTGATATTAATAAAATGACTACACATGGGAACTTATTAAAAATTTAGAAAATGTCAGGTGTTCACTATGTCCATTGCTTTGCATACTAAAGAATGAAATCTGATGTCCTGTGACCACTTCTACTCCCCAGTAGCTTTTAAATCTGCTCTTAAATTATTTTAGAATACCAAGCTCATGAAAGTGATGACAGAAAAATATTTCTCAGATTTTTATGACATGTACAATCTTCTCAGATCAATATTCCCTCTCCTCCAAAGTCATCCTAACCACAGATTAATACTTTGACAAGCAATGCATTCTCTTATTCTTTTTAAGAGAGAATCACCTAGTTATTTTCATTGACTCTTTAAGCCAGTGTTATGTTCTTTTTCTCCCCCTCACTTGTAAGTGAAAAGGAAGGGCAAAATAAATCTGACCCTTTGGTCTATTTTCACAATCATTTCCATCAGGCTCTAGTATCAATATCCTGGCTGGAACCTATAGCTTTAATGCTTTTACATATAAGGAGAGTACAGGAAGACTCTTTGAAACCACTTCCTTAATTGAAATTTGCTAAGAAAGTAGCAAATTTACCACAAAAAAGTACACATTTATTGAATCATCAAGTTTTGCACTTTAAAAAGAACTTATAATTTTGTTAATTATATTTCAATAAAGTAGGGAATAAATAAAAGTAAACCTGCTTCCACTAACCTTATTTCTAACTTTTGAGAGGGTTAAGTATAAAGAGCATAGTAAAAGATAAACTACAAACATTTAAAACGAAGACATGTAAAACAAGGAAATAATATTAAGAAAAACATCAGAAGTGAGAGAACAAAAATTAGAAAACAAAAAAGGATGAAAAAGTGAAAAAAGAAAAAAACAGAGAGGAATAAAAAATAAGGACTAAGAACAGCCAGGGAAAATATAGAAGATATGAAAGGAGTGGAAGCTGGAGGCAATATAGTTAATAAAATAAAACCAGAAGCTAAAATTATATCAAGAACCATTTATTTCTAAAATGAAAGTGTAATAACCAGAGACAGACTTTAAATGGAGTTTGAGGATTTGAAATATAAAGATAGCACTATATATTTTGTGAAAAAGGAGTTTGCTAATAAAATTGAACTTAAATAACTTGTGATTTGCACTTTATAGAAATTTGATAACTTTCTTGAGTATAAAACTTTACATGTCCAATCCTGACACGATATATTTGTTTTTGAGTATTACTTTAATGTAGCTATTCAAAAGGTTACTGTGTTTGTACTTATGAAACATACTAAACAGAAGTATCTCTAAGAAAATTTACTACAGAAATATTAGGAATCATCAGCTATACCTAAATTCAGATAGTATTATTAAAATGTTTACATTCAAGAAAAATTCAGAGATAAGGCCCTTATGATACTATTATTTTAACTGGGAATCTATACACTTCTAAAAGAGTGCCGCAGTTGGGGAACCATAGAATATGAGGAAGAAAAATACCTACATGTCATTGCTAGGTTGCTAAGTATATATAATATGTATTTCTGGAAACTTAAAACATCCATTAAATATGGGCTGTTCATTCCTTTTACTGACCAGTACACTGTCAGGCAATTTTTTTTTTTTTAAAGAATACACATTTTACAAAAGCAATTATCCATTTTTATTTTGTTTACATTGCACTGAAAATTTACATCATACTTTTACAAAGTTTTTTTTTCCATAAAAATATACTTCTTTACAAAAGTGTATGCATTAATATAAGAGGAGTAGCCAGTCGCAGAAGAAACATTGTTTAAACAAGATCTTAAATGTATTAACCTTAACATTAATGGATGAATCATTGTTATTGCAGTCATTTGAATAAACAAGAATAAATAACTGATGGCATAAAATTTAAAACAGCATCCTGTCAGTAGAGTACAATGTTGAGAAAATTGTATGAATTTCCAAAACAAAGTATCTCAAAGTGGTTTACAAGAAATTCACTAAATGTGGTAGGGGTAGGTCCAAGCATGGCGCTCCGGGTGCAATGATTTCTCTTAGGCACTCTGTCTCGTGATACAAAGAGTCAAGACTGTTTACAGAGTTATCCATACTTGAAAGGGACGACAACAGAGAACTCACACTGGGTACATAATTTACTCAATGAAGTAAAACATGCTATTAAAGGAGGACAATGACCTATTCAACAAAAATGCTGGCATTACTGTGATACAGTTGTAAGTGAGCCACCAATAACTTGCAAATGCATGTCTTAATTTGACAGTGAGAGAAACCTGGTAAATCCACAACTTTAGAGAAAAAAAAATGAAATTGGTGATTTAAAAGAGTAGATTTTGTTTTTTTTGGTCATTAAGTTTAGGGGCTCGTCCAAATATATGTCTAACTCGTTACATAAAAGTTCAAAAAATGTTAAATAAATTTGAAGGCTCAACTGGGAGGACGATGTAAATGTTATAAACTAATTACAATAGATTAATATGTTTGATTTGGTCTTTCAAAAACATTAGAAAGTTTGTTTAAGGATGATAAGCTTGGTGTCTCAGATAACTGCAAATTCATCATTATTATAGGTAATTTTTGCCAGCTAAAGTGGTTTCTGGATGACATAATTGATTGAAACAAGGAGTTAAACACTACCCCCATGGCTCACTGAATACTGGTGGTCACAACAAAACGAGGGAAATCGGGAGGACAGCATGATGATCTTGCCATTTGCAGAAATTATATAAACATGAATAGCAATAAGATCCTAAAGAACAAAAACTAGAAAGTCAAATCAGAGTGGGCAATCTTCTCTCTCTGTGGCATAAATTAGCTCATAAACATTTCAGGGCTTGACTCAATCTCAAATATCCATGGAAATAAGGAAATCAATGACTCAATTAACAAGAACACACAGCTGATAGAGTGGTGTGAAATACAGACTTATGGGCGTCATGTAGCACAGGATGGTTAAAGAGAAGTCAGTGAAACATGAAGAAGAATTATGGTCCAGTTTATGAAAAAAACACTCTTCTCTCTCATTCCTCGGGAAAAGGTGACCCAGCAAGTCCTGAAAAGTGTGCTTTAATTTTTCTTTTTTTTTTCTTTTTTTTTCACCAGTGAACTAATGTGCACTGTTTTGGGTGTCGACTTCCAAGCTTCTGAAGAAGGCTGTCATGTTATACCATCGTGCAGACCGTGTTCAAATTGGGATCGAATCGCACAGCCTTCCCTTCCACGGACTTGGCACTGGTGTCGTACATGGGGTTTTCAAACGCTGCTTGGCCATTGTTATTTTCATGAACCGAACAGCCTGTGTACTGTGTTTTGGGTGCAGTCCTGTTGATGAGAACATTGATTAGCTATGCGTCAACTTTCTCCTAGGAACAGCAGCGTGGAGTGCAAACATAATATGCTTGAGTTCTCATGGTTAATGGATAATGTAACTTAAAGGTATTTACTGACAAGTCACAAATTCAATACATCCGATTTGAATAATTTACCCGTCATTTTTAAATCCTGAGTGCCTTTATTTACACATAATACCTATTTATATACTGTACTGAATTGAGCAGTACGAGTATAAATAAATGATATATTATGGCTATCATACATTTTCTTATAAATATTAAATTATCATTATGAATTAGTATGTATATTATAAATACATTGTGATGATGATGATGATGAATTTAAATCGCATTACTATTCATTCATTCATTCATCAAATATTTATTGAGCATCTATAATAGGCCAGGCATGATCCTAGGCATAATCATTACTCTCATGGAGCTCATACTGTAGTGACAGGAAAAATTAAAAATACATAAAACAAAAAATAATAGCTACTCAGAATTATTCTGATGAACAGAAAAATGGTTGCTCTGATAGGAAGTAACTGGGAGCCACAGGAGGTAAAATTTAATCTGAGACTTGAAGGACCAGGGGTTTAGCTGGTTCTGCACTAAACAGACGGGGACTCCAGGAGAGCAGACAACTGATGCTGAGACCTGACCTGAGAAGGTATTTGGATTGTCGCTAAGACAGAAATATGTGATTTGCTTAGAAATGTTATATCTTAGCGCATGTGCCTTCAAAATCTCAAAGAAAGGCTAGACTGATACTCAAGTCATGAAAATAGTTTCCAAAGAGTTACTGAGGGCTGAAAGTTTGTCTTTAGTTAATAAAACACATAGAGTCTAGGCTGGCTGGTGTAAGTTACTGTTTTGCATTCCCGCTTCATATATATTTTTTTTATTTCTCTCACCTTTGACTAATGCTTATTTCTAATTTCTCTTTCCCACATGCCACTGCATAATTTGCTGACATTTGTAATGGAACAGAAGCAGACTTGTCCCTACTTGTTTCTGAGACCTAAATCCTAAAAAAGATATGTATTAAAATAAATGTTTCTCAACTCTTTTGTTTATACCAAGCACCACAAATTTAAACTATATTTTATCATAATTTATATTTGACATTACATTGCTTTACTATCCCTAATGCATTTTCTGAACTTTTTTCCTAAACTAAAAATTGTTAGGTACTTTGCAAAACAATATTGAAAAAAACCAAAAAACAAGTGAAGAGCTATCTTAAGTTTCTTTCAGAGGCATCACCTATATAGTTGCTTACACTTACTCTTGCCAGGTGCATAAAGAGTCAGATTTGTCTCTCTCTTTTTTTTTTCCAAACTAGATTCACAATAAAAAACTAGAAGCAGCATAATTTCCTTATAAAAAGGTAAGAACCATAAAGATGTAAAGAAATTTACTTTTGCTAATATTGAGCAACAGCTTAAGAAAAATATCATCAAACTTTACAAAAGAAAAGTTTGTACCATCAACAAAAATTAAGTTGAAATGAATTAAAGTTTTAAATATATGAGTTAAATCTATAAAACTTTTAGGAGAAAACATACATGATCCTGAATTTGGCAGTAGTTTCTTAGATATGACACTAAAAGAACAAGTAACAATAGAAATAATAGATAAATCAGATTTCATCAAAATGAAAAACTTTTGTACTAAAAGGACACGATTAAGATTCTCTCTCTTCATTGATGTTTCTATCTCTCTCCCTCTCTCTTCCTCTCTGAAATCAATACAAATATATTTTTAAAGATAAAAGAGAGAGAGAGAGAAAGAGAGAGAGAGAGAGAGAGAGAGAAACCCAGCTGGTATAGTTCAGTGGTTGCACGTCATCCCATGCATCAAGACGTCACCAGTTTGATTCCTGGTTAGGACACATGCTTGGGTTGTGGGCTCAATCCCCAATAGGGGTGTGCAGGAGGCAGTTGATCGTTATTTCTTATCGATGTTTCTCTATCTCTCTCTCCCTTTCCTCTCTAAGAAAATCAATAAAAAAATGAGAGACAGAGAGAGTGGAAATACACTCTGGCCTGTGTGGCTCAGCTGGTTGTGTGTTGTCCTGTGCACAGAAAGGTTGCTGGTTCAATTTGATTCCCAGTCAGGGCACATGCTTGGGTTTCATTAGAGGCATGCGGAGGCAGCCTACTGATATTTCGCTCTTACAGATATGTTTCTCTCTCTCCCTCTTCCATCCTCTTTCTCTAAAAATCAATTTTAAAAATGATTTTTTAAAAGAGAGTAGAAATACAACCCACAGAAAGGGAGAAATATTTGCAAACCATATAACTGTTAACAGTCCAATAGTCAGAATATATAAAGCATTATTACAACTCAACAAGAAGAAGACAAACAATCCAATTACAAAATGAGCAAAGTATTTGAATACACATTTCTCCAAAAAGATGGACAAATGGTCAAAAGCATCTGAAAAATGCTCAATGTCATTAGTAATTAAGGAAATACAAATCAAACCATAGTAAGACAGCACTTCACGTACACAAGGATAGCTATAATTTTTTTTTTTTAAGAAGGAAACAGAACATAACAAGTTTTGGCAAAGATGTGGAGAATTGAAATAGGTATCCAAACTAAAACCTATATCAAATGTATATAGTAGCACTATTCACAGTAGTCAAGTGCTAGGAACCATACACATGTCCATCAGTTGATGAATGGACATATTCAAACAGAACACATTAAAACATACAATGAAATATTATTCAGTCTTATAAATGAATAAAGTATTCATGAAGCTATTACATGGATGAAATTTAAAACACTTTTAAGTTATTATGCTGAGTAAACTAGTCAGAGAAAGACAAGTATCATATGATCTCACTCATATGTGGAATCTAATGAACAACATAAACTGATGAACAAACAGATCCAAAGACATAGAAGCATGGAACAGATTTTCAAACCTAAGTGGGAAGGCAGGGGAGGATGGGTGGGTGGGAAGA
>NW_006285038.1:223401-228806 GCF_000327345.1 Myotis davidii
AGGAGGGGAGGTACAGTCAATTTGCATGTCTCTCTTTTATTAGATTACATAGCTAAGATCTGGAAACAACCCAAGTACTAAGAGTAGATGAATGGACAATGCACCTGGCTATAAAGCAAGTCGTGTTCCTGGGCTGAAGAAACTGTAAGGAGACTAGTTGTTGCTAGGGAGAGGAAGCCAGGTGTTGCTACATGACATCTTTACCTGGATGAACACTTAGCATATTAGCCTTTTATATATATAGATATCCAGTATAGGCGAGTCAGTATAGAAAAAAAGCGGATTAGTTTTCTGGGGTGGGGTGGGAGGAATGAGAGTGACAGCTTAATGAGTACAGTTTCATTTTAGGGTGATGCAAATGTCGTGGAAGTAGCAGTGATGGTTCCATGACATTGTGAATGTGCTACATGTCACTGAATTGTACACCTATCATGGTTTAAATGGTTTTCTGTGGTGGGTATCTTACCACAATGATAGAAAAAGCTTGTTATCGTTTGCTTTATAAAACATTTAGTAATGATTTTATCATCAATAAAATCTGATATTGACAAGATCTAACCAGCTGCTTATCACAATTAATACAAATGTATGTAATATTAAATAAGCCATTCTTAGATAAAACAGAGACTGACATTTATAATAAAATATCGGTTTGGGAAAAATGCATTTAGGTAATATTCATTTAATTATCTGATTACCTAAATATTTTTTGTGATAAGTGATGGTTCTAAATAGTGGAGAATTCATAGTAAAGCCTTTCTCACCAGGATACTGTAATGGATATAGTCAAGAAGGACCAATAATAATATGTTTAATCCTGTACTAGATATGTCAAAATATAACATATTAATTACATAATCTTCTTAAAGCAAAAGCAGGTACTCAGGAAGACTAGAGGATTCCACCAACTGCCTGCCTGGGTGAAACTGTTTAATATTTCATGTGAACCAAGGGGCTTTAATTATAAGTTTCTGCCTAGTTCTCTAAATAAGTCTGATAGTGGATATCACCTCTTTAATTTAAAACTTAACCTAGATTTCATATCTCTAAAGTCTCATTATGGGTAATTTAAAAATAACTTGGACAACTAGTTATGTACTAGGACATTGATAGGCGAAAGAAGAAAGGGTTAAGTTGAATGCGTGTGCAATTTAACAGAGCAGTTTTTATTGTGTGCATATAAGGTTGGTGAAAAGGAAGGCAGGGAAAATAAGGTTTTCAACAACTGTGGCAACATTTAGCACATAGATATTGCAACAACCCAGAAAAAAATGGAAATTAAAATTTGAAGTAGAATAGTAAAAAGAACACGAATATAGATTTGGGGAATATGTGTAGTTAAAGTCAACAAACTTACCTTTGTTTATAAAGATAAAATCCAAATCCTGCAAATATAAGTGCAAAAAAAGGCACAAGAATAGCAATGGCCACAGAACTACTATTTGTACCATGAGGTTGATTCGAAGAATTTAAACCCTCTGACATATTCAATCCTATAAAATAAAATAAAATTATAAGTACATAATCAACTCAATTTATCACAGTTGATTTTTATTTTCTGAACCAATTAATTTTTCTCTTTCTTGGCAGTGTACATAGAATAATGAAACTCCTTCAGCTCAATTCCACACAATTTTGCACAATGCCTATTATGCATAAGATATTTTCTCAGGAAAGGATACAGAATAAAAATAAGCAGCATCTTTGAACTGAAGAGTTTATACAACTGTGAGAAGAACACTAAGACATAAATAAGTGGATGCATCAGGCATGAATTAATGAGCAATGTTCTTTAGGAAGGGAAGGAGAAATTCCATCTGCTGGTATGTAAGAACGCTTCTGGAGGATATACACTATGAGATGTGTCTTGAAGAATGAGTAGAACAATGAATGGAGGAAGAAGCAGGACCATCAATAACCTAGAAATGGGAAGATCGGTGGCGTATTTACGGGATGTGACAAGCATTCGGCATAGATGTGTGGAAATGACTGTGGTAGAAATAGGAGGCTAAAATGGTTAGCTATGATTAAACTTTGAAAAGGCATAAATAGTCCAAAGAGCTCAAACTTACTGCTCACTAACAGTGAGGGATAATGGAAGGTGTTCAACAATGAAAGGGCCAGTGATAAAACATGATTTAGAGCAGTGACTGGTGTCGGATGGACTCGAGGGGGTCCAAACCGGAAGCCAGAGTAATTTAAGGTTGCAGTAACAACCCAGATAAAACAAAATTAAGATGTGAATTAAAACTCTAGGAAGAGGATAGGTTTAGGTGAACATTTTGGAGTTAAAACCAAGAGAACGTGTTTGTGTGCCACATGAAAGAGGTTAAAGGCATAGGATTATAGTGCTTTACTCGGGGCTGAGTAAATGGTGATGAGACTGGCCGTCAGAAAATGAGAAAAGTCAGGTTTGTCAACACAATGGCACATGTGTCAAGGGGAACTAAATAACAATTATTTTTTCGGTTCCCTTTTTATAGGTTCTGTTTTAGATATGTGTAGTGTTTGAGATGCTTTTGGAAACATTGTGCATTTCATTACACAACCGTTTTACTGTATCATGTTAATGTTTTATCCTGTTTTTAAAAATAACACAATTTTAGGTAAGACATTATCTGAAATTACTATTATTGCTTATTTAGAGAAAGTTAATTTCACTTTTTGATAGTTATATTCAACTATATGATACCTCAGGCCAGGTTTTAAAAAAAAGTTATTACTTTATTCTATACATATTTTTCCAGGGACTCAGAATATTTATGTAAAAGTTCAAAGTAATTAAATTTCTAAGAAAATGTCAAATAGTAGATTTTTAGAGCCATAATTTATTCTTTATGTAGCAACAACACAAGATAATGGCAGACAATATAACTGAGGAAAATTATACAATCCCCCCCCAAAGAAAACTATATCCCCAAGCTATGTTATACCCCCCAAAACTTACACATCCAAAGCTATGTTAATAAATACATTTCAGGCAAGGCCTTTACATGTTTACACATATTTTAGCAGGATTGGGAATAAGAATGACAAAACCCTGTACCTCCCACAGCAAACTTATGTATCTGAAGAGCACAAAGCCCCGATGCTACACCCATTCCTCAAAGTTATTTTCCCTTTCCAGACTCTATGAGTTTCTCAAAGTGCCACTACATTCTCGAAGAAGAAAGAAAATTGCAACAATATTCAAACTGAAGAGAAGTATTCCAGTTCTCATGAGATAAGATAATTTACAGTTTAATATTTTCCTTTATATCTATATCACTTTTTCTCCTTTTTACTTGCTTAAGGGCAAAATAGTTTGTCATGTTTATTGGAAAGATGATGAAAAACCACACTGTACAGAGGTGGTACATAGAGAACCAATATTTTGAAGAATGAGATTGTTTAAAAGGCTATCAAAATGGATCAATGTATAGTCCTGACAATGCAAAATCCAAAATGTAGTAAGTGTGCCTAATATACAGAATCTACTTTATTCTCTTATGATGTTTGGAGTAATAAGTAAACTACATGAAAATGAAAATGAATACATTACCCAGTCTTTGGAGTCCAAATTGCCCATAATCTTTGCCCTGAATAAATCCTTGAAACACATAAGTAGCTCCATCAGGCTCAGCAGAAACCTAAAAATATTTATAATTTGATTAAATGTGAAGACTGCCCACAGATATATTTTCCCAACCTTAATAAATATTCAATGTTATTCTGAAATGAATAAAAGGCAAAGTTCCTTTTTCCTATATAAACCACAGAACATTGTACAAATTTTCCATCATTAAAAGAAAAATCAAAATTGTAATTTGTAAATAATTATGATATTAAAAAGGCAAGGTGATTATTAATGTCATGACATAGATATATAGATTTCTTTTAGGCTAAGAAAACAACTGGCAAAGAAAAGAGCAAGGATACGATGAAACAAGAAGCAAATGCTCAATTGAAAATTAAAGTATAAAAATAGCATGTTTTCAGATTAAATTACTCCTCAGCATTTATGCACTTCTCCCCACTCCAATGACCTTCTTGGGAAAAGTATATTTCGCATCTCACTGAGTTGGGTTTGGTTCTGTGACTTCCTTTGGCCAATAGAATGTGGGTGGAATTGACAATATCAGGCCTTAGCCTAGGTCTTAAGAGGCATGTTTCCCTTTATAATAAGTTAAGTCAGTCACAAAAGGCCACATATAATATGATTCTATGAATATGAAAGTCAAGAACAGGGAAATCTGTAGAAATAGAAAAAGATTTGTGGCTGCCTAGGGCTGGGGCCGTGATAGGGAATGGCTGGGCGAGATGATAGCTAAAGGATATAGAATTTCTTTCTGAGGTGAAAAGTATTCTAAAATCCACCGTGGTGATGGTTGAACATTTGCAAATATACCAAAAGTCATTGAAGACAACACTATAAACGGTTGAAGTGTAGGCTGTGTGAATTATATTTCAATAGAGCTGTTAAACAAGGAGGTGCATGTTTGCCACTGTGTCACCAAGTGCTTCTGACCCGACAGAAAAGGAGAAGCTTCAGGGAGCTGGTGCAGCTCCAGCCTGGGCCCCAGAACAGACTCCGTGGCTTCTAACAGAATGTGGGCCACATGGACAACAGGTCTGGCCACACTAACCTCAGACACATGAGCAAGAACTAAATCCTGGTTCAGTGACTCTGAGATTGTGTGGCTATGTCTAATGCTGTAAATGCTGATTATTAACATATTTTTTTTTAAAAAAACTGTACATGGGTAGCATCATTTGATCTCATACATAAAATAGGAATTTACACATTTCAATCTTCCTGCTAAGTAATAATAATAATTAACCCTGATGGTTGTTCTAATTAGCTGCAATTGGCCACCTAAGTCATGTCTCTCTCTATATATATATATAAAAGCCAAAGCAACCAGAATGCCAAACTACTAGTTGCTACGACACGCACTGACCACCAGGGGGAAGATGCTCAATGCAGGAGCTGCCCCCTGGTGGTCAGTGTGCCGGCTGGAAGGCCCCGGCCGACAGCTGGAAGACCCTGATCGGCCCTGATTGCCGGCTAGGCCTAAAAACCCCACCCATGCACAAATTTTGTGCACCAGGCCTCTACTAGTATTATAAAAGTTATAAAACAAAACAACAACCAAAAACTTGACTCTCTCTCTTTAAAGCAAAATATACCAAACCATCTGCACAAGTCTGATATAGCACAAGTGGTAAAATTTATTCTTTATTATCAGACATCATACTCTAGGCATGGCAGTTTTTATTTTTTTATTTTATTTTTATTTATGTATTTATTTATGTATTTATTTATTTATTATTTAAAATATTGATTTCAGAGAGGAATGGAGAGGGAGAAAGAGATAGAAACACCAATGATGAGAGAGGAGCATTGATTGGCTACTTACTGCTCG
>NW_006285038.1:229342-230265 GCF_000327345.1 Myotis davidii
CATTTAATGAGAGCAATAAAAGACTACAGGCTTCTGTACACATTCATATGAAAAGAGTAAGCAAAGCTCATCGGAATCCAAAAATCCTAGGCTTAACCTCTAGATTACTAAATAAACTCAGTCATTTATTTTAAAAAAATACTCAGAAGAGTAATTTTGTCATTTTTATGTATGGGTGTGTGTTCATAATTAGCAAAATTTAGAATATTACCCTTTTCTGGAATTTTAAGGACAGACCCAAGCACAAATTTGTTATTAAAATCAGTGGCAGACTTTGAAAGAACTATACTTACAAAGCCATCCATAGACCAACTTTCCTCCTTCATTTTCTTCACAGAAGCATGAGCTGGTGCTTTAATAAGATAGATGTGTAACATTAGGCGAGCTTCCTGGCTTTTATACACACCTGTAAAAACAGTTATGCTTCGTTTTATTATCTATAACTCCTTACATATATAACGTAATAGATTAGACAGGAAAAGAAATAAAACAAGGCCAAGTCACGGCCAGTTTTATCTGTGATGCCATTCACAAATCCTACAATGTGCATTTGTTTTATCTTTCAGCTGAAATTCTCAACGTAAATCTTCATTGTGGGGTTTAAATGGCCTATGTATTAAAACTAAGTGTTACTGCCCTTAATAACATCATTCCATTATATTACAAACAAAATTATTTCTTCCCCTAAAGACATTTAAAATCTTTAAAAATATGAATAAAATTTTTAAATTGTTTATATTTTTCTTAAAATAAATTGGGTGCCAACCACGTGATAGACAGTATTCTAGATGCAACTGGAGCCTATAAATAAAGATACAATGCTTAAAAGCATTTCCCATTAAGTAGGAGATAGAAGTCAATGTATACAGTTAACTAAAATACATGAGAGAACATGACAACTAAAAACCCAGAAAGGAGAGGGA
>NW_006285038.1:230342-231587 GCF_000327345.1 Myotis davidii
AGGCGGAAGGATTGATCACTATGACACTCACTGACTACCAGGGGGCAGATGCTCAACGCAGGCGCTGCCCCCTGGTGGTCAGTGTGTCCCACAGGGGGTGCGCGGCTGAGCCAGGAGCCAAGCTCAAGGCTGGTGGTGGTGGGAGCCTCTCTGCCTCTCTCGCCTCTGATGCAGTGCTAAGGACTCCTCAGGGGATGTCTGACTGCGAGAGGGCACAGGCTAGGTTACTGCTGGTGGTGGGAGCCTCTCTCGCCTCTGATGCAGCGCTAAGGACCCCTCGGGGGATGTCCGACTGCGAGAGGGCACAGGCTAGGTTGAGGGACCGCCCGCCCCCTGCCCCCCACCCCCCCGCTAAGTGCATGAATGTTGTGCACCAGGCTTCTAGTAATAAATAAAGGTATAAGTTACAATTTTGTGATTAACTGATGGTTGAAATTTGATTCAATCATTCATTCACTTAATATTATGCCTATATATAAGAATATGCTGTGAATACAAAGATAATGATAAGTAGAACTTGACATAATGTAAATTATAATTAATAGGAAAAAGACAAGAGTAATAAAAATAATATTGCTGGAAAATGTTATAAGTGATATATACAGAGACAGTGACAGCAAACTAATCTAATTGTTCATGTTTTATTTTCTATATTTGAGGAAATTTGTTTAGAAAAATTTCTAGATTAGAACAAGTACAGCTGACCCTAGAACAACACGGGTGTTAGAGGCACTAACTGTCCTCATGCCATCGAAAGTCTGTGTATAATTGAAGTCTGCCCTCTACACTGGCATACTTCAACTGCTAGTTGACACTTGAACAACTCAGGTTTAAAGTGCGTAGGTCAATCGGAAAGAAAATCCATGTATAAGTGAACCTCTGTGGTTCTAATCTGTGTTGTTTAAGGGTCAGCAATATACATTTATTTGGTGATAAGACTTTTAAAGAAAATTTTAAAAAATTGTTTGTTTCAAAGTTGCACAAATCAGTAGTCACAATTTAAAGGCATTTCTCTTGTGTCTATTATGCAACTATTTATAATTTTTTTAAAGCCTCACCCAAGGACATGCTTAGAGAGAGGAAGGGAGAGAGAAACACTGATGGAGAAACATTGATTG
The DNA here is from genome assembly GCF_000327345.1 of Myotis davidii. NCBI lineage: Eukaryota > Metazoa > Chordata > Mammalia > Chiroptera > Vespertilionidae > Myotis > Myotis davidii. The sequence continues at coordinate 231,461 of NW_006285038.1, forward strand.
GTTGTCTTCCATACATGCCCCCAACCAGGCATCAAACCCGTAACTCACATATGCACCCTGACCGGAAATTGAACTCACGACCTTTCAGTGTACAGGGCAATGCATAACTAACTGAGCCACTCTGGCC
>NW_006285038.1:231838-234037 GCF_000327345.1 Myotis davidii
TTAAACATAAATACCTATGATAAACTTTAAATTACTAATTAGGCACAGTAAGATATTAACAACAATAAGTATAAAATAGGGCAATTATAGCAATATACTCTAATAAACATTGAGTGCACGCTCTCTCAAACTATCTTATTGCATTGTACTCACCTCTTTTTTTTGATAATGTGAGATGACAGAATGCCTATGTGATGAGATGAAGTGAGAAGGATAGAGGCATTGTGACTTAGCATGAGGTTACTGTTGACCGTTCTGTTGATATGGATACTAAGTGACTAAGGTTAAGTAGCATAAGCTTGGATACACTAAACAAAGGAATGAATCACTTCCTGGCTGGGAGGGAAGGAGGAATTAGAGCGACATTTCATCATGTTACACAGATGGCTTGTGATTTAAAGCTATGAAGTATTCATTTCTGGAATTTTCCATATAATATTTTTGGACCACAACTTACCTTGGGTAACTGAAACCATGGAAAGTAAAGCCACACGAAAGGGGGAACTACTGTATTTAGACTATGTACACTGTCAAGGTATTTAAAACTATCTCTCTCTATATATTTATATTTGCAATATTAATATTTTAAACATATATTTATTGAGAGCAATAATTCAAATTCATTAGTTTGACAAAATTTTAGGCCTATTTTGTTTCAGATGCTGTTCTAACCTCTGACATATGGTCTGACTGTGTTTGTAGTGTGAAGGCTACTTTAGAAGGCTCATCGGGCATACTGTTGACAAGATGACATCTGAGAAAACATCTGAATGTCTGCAAAAACAGTAATCAAGGATAATGAGAGAAGCATGCACTAGATAGAGAAAACAGAGACCTGAGTAGGCCAAGCAGATGGACAGTGGTGTGGGTGCCTGATGCCTGTTTACAGTAGTGTAGCTCTACTTCTGTCTTAACTTATGGTGCCCTCAACATTTTCATTTGAAGACGATTCTGTGACCATAAAATAGATGGCAAATCACAAGTCCAGTCTCTTTGGTGTCATGAGAACAGAGGGAGATTTAGTTATATTCAAATGAAAAGTTCTGTTCTATTTCATGATGTCTCATTCTAGTTACACAAAAATATTCCCAAGGGAGCTTTATTCGGTATCACAGAGTTTTATATTTGTGTGGAAATGTTTATGCATCAATCCAAAAACAAACAAAAAACACAAAACAAAACAGAAAGCCTGTTTCTGAATGAATTATGTCATAAAAAAGTAACGAATATTTCACAGTATAAAAATCACTAACAAAAATGATGGGAATGAAGGCGTAATTTGTTGCTTGAAAGGCAATACCTGACAGTAGCAGTTCCATGTTGCTGTTGCTGAGTGTGGCATTCACTCTCCCAGTGGAAGCATTGAAACTAGTGACTGTCAAGGTCATGGGTTGTTTCCTGCCTTTGAAGTTGTAAGAGCCTTTCCATATATAATTTTGGGCAAACACGTCATCAGGAACTGTGAATAGATGAAATAAACACACATCAATCTTATGATGTCCTATAAATACAAGCCTTAAACAGGAGGTTAATGAAGAGTAGTTTATTGGATAGTGATATTTGATAAATACACAGTAATGTGGAGTGTGTGTTATACAATAAATTCTTCACATAAAAGTGTTCCCCTTATTTTAGAATAAACCAAAATTGCAATAACATAGATTTGTCCATGAGTCATCAATAAAAAATAAACACCAACCATAAGAGACATGAGACTTATACTTACAGTCCAGGTAAATATCAAGTTTACTTACATTTAGTCTCCTACAATAATAATATATTTATTTCAGGAAGAAAGTAGAATGATTTTATTGAGTCAAGTCAGTCTATATACCAGTGCCCAAGAGGCCTGCTCTTCTCCTAGCAGTGGGAATAGATTCATTGGAGGAATCTCCTTGCAAACCCTCCTTGCAAAATAGCTTCAGAAGACTGTTAGGAGGGACACGCCTTTGTCCCCTAAACAGAATGCTAGTTCAGTTATTCCGATATCTGATGCTCCTGGGAAAGAGCTGGCTCCACCATGTTCACCGCTCTGAGGATAAAGAACTGTCACTAGAACTGTCTTTCTTTGGGAGAGAGACAACTTGTAGCAGAACCAAAGAATATCCTCAATATTATCAAACTTTCATCTAAAGAAAAAATACTCTTTGTGTTAGCGGAGTTTCCATTAATTGTATACATCATAATAAGCCCCCCCCC